>NC_136496.1:66403493-66468493 GCF_053919585.1 Euprymna scolopes
AACTCACAGACACACAGTTCCTTTTATTTTTATATATATATATATATTGATATGATGCCCTTAAATATTCTGATTTTTCTGATTCCCAATTAATCGTCCCAACACTTATATGTATGTTAGTGTTGGGAATCAGAAAAATCGAATATTTAAGGGTATCAGAATTGGAAAAATTTGTACAGATTTTCCGATGCCAAAATGATTCTTTTGTCTTTTTTATTTGATTTTGTTTAAAGCTAAATCTTCCATTGCTGATAATAATGATAGAATAATAAATATTTATTGATTTTAAACCACCAGTGAAGCTAAAATTGATAGATCGTCCTCCATAAGAATATTTTTATGTTTAGGAAAATATTTGCACATTTAACATGTGTGTTTTTACAGTAATCAGAGAAAAAATATAACTATGTAGTTAAATATTTAGATTTATAAAGAATCGGAATCAGTAATTGTATCGGAATCGGGAATTTAGTATGGAATCAGTAATTGTATCAGAATCTGGAAAAATTTTGGAATCATCCTATCACTAATATATATAGATATATATATATGTGTGTGTGTGTAACTTCTTTTGCTGTATCATGGCTCTTCGATGACTAGAATGTTTAAAACTAAGTTTCAAACTTGAACACTTTATCAGCAGTTAAGAACTTCCAATGAACTATTAATCAGTGAAATAGAAGATGGGTTAATAATAATAATAGTAATAAGTTACTTAAAGTGAAATGTGTTTTGGCATTACTGCTGAACACAACAAACAGAATATAGACATCATTTTCATTTACTAATTTTATCAAATAAGTGATTTCATTGGATAATCATCTGTATTGATTATCCAATTAAAATGAATGAAGTTCAGGAAATGTATGTTGCTAAAAGAATTCTTGGACTGGATAGAGTATGTAATCGATGAAATTGATCAGAATTACATTTTGTTTTGTTTGTTTGTTTTTTTGTTTTTTTTTGCAAAGAATACAGAGTGGCAATTTCTGTAAATAGCTGACAAGTTAAAATGAAATAGCAATATGTCGGTTTAGTATAAAGAGAAAAAAAATGGGAGGGGGAGCAACAAAGATGGAAGTTAAAAAACTTCCGGGCAACGTTGAGTAGAACTTATTTAAAATCAGATATACCTTTTCAACCTGTATATTTAGCAATGAAAAATATTTTCGAGCTGAACACTTTATTTTTCACAGGAATAGATTGTTCTCGTTTTGCCGGCCATTTTTTTTTTCTTCTTATTTTTAATCTCGCCCCATGGCATAATCGAAAAGATTCACTTGAAAAAAAAACAAAAAAACTGGAGGTTACATCGGTCAAAACGTTATGAAAATAACAAGCAAGATTATAATAGTTGTCTGAATAATCTCAACAATGCAAAGCATCAAGCCTCGAAGCCAAAATTTTGAAACATAAGTGAAATGAAAAAAGAAAATGTCTAGATTAGTTTTAAGTGGTATAAATTTTGTGTTCATATCTGTATCTGTATACTTTTCTCTCTTTCTCATTTTTTTTTTTTTCATTGACATCCAGTTCCTCCCCTTGTTTCCATTTGCCCTGACAAGTATTTTTTTATTTGGCGGTATATTATCGCTTTGATTTATCCATTTATGCTTTTGGGCGTCTCTGACTCTTCCTTCTTGAAAAATAATTACAACCATTCTCTCTCTCTCTCTCTCTCTCT
The DNA here is from genome assembly GCF_053919585.1 of Euprymna scolopes. Taxonomy (NCBI): domain Eukaryota; kingdom Metazoa; phylum Mollusca; class Cephalopoda; order Sepiida; family Sepiolidae; genus Euprymna; species Euprymna scolopes. The sequence goes on from NC_136496.1 coordinate 66,405,178, forward strand.
CTCTCTCTCTCTCTCTCTCTCTCTCTCTCCTCAACATCTGTCTTAGATTGAACTTCTTTCATTCCTACTTGCATTTTTTTGCTTGATTACTTTTGGTTCTGGTGGCTTTCTGCCTAACCAATTATTTCATTACACATCTCGAATATGAAATTAAGAAAGGAAAATTTTCACGGTGTAAGGAGCAAAGAAGTAGTGAAGATGAAATAGATTTGAGGTTGCATAGAATGTCATTGTTTGTCTGTTTAGAGTTTGCTGTGAAACCATAAAAGAGATCCTTTGGCATTTAGAGTGGTAAAAACAGCTAAAGAAAATAAATCTTACAACCTTTTCTTTTTTCTTTTTTTTTTGATTCAGGAGTCATTTTTTTTTTTTTTTTTTTTTTTTTTTATCCGCCTCTCCGGAGGTACAGAATTGACAATTTTTGTAGGAGTTAGAGTTTTTAAAAACGGACTAAAATCAACTTTTTTCTTCAGCCAACTTCTCACCTTTTATGTCGTTGTAGGAAAAATCTCATTTCATTTTTTTTATATAATTGTTCACCAGTGATCATTGTCAAAGGCCACTCAAGGTAAAAGATTAATGAGATGGAATGATTTTTAATGTAAATATGAAGAACTTTTTGAGATTGAGAAAAGATTGATGGGACAGATTAAACTCAAATTACTAGTGAGGAAGGTTCACACAAGAATCTGCTGCTATTGCAGAGAAGCAGACTCATGGTAATGTTTTGAAAGAGGGGAAACCGTTGTAAAGGAAGCTCTGTTAAATTCTGCCTGACACTAAGCACACAAAAGGAAAAAAGTATTTCTTGTTTTGTCTTTTTGTGGTAGCAAGCCAAGTTCTTGCTGTGAATGCATTAAAGGATGAACCAGAGACTGGAGCCCAGTCGAACATTTTCAATGGAAAGGACGATGCAATAAAGAGAAACTAGAAATGTCTCTTTTGTGAGAAAAAGTCTAAGAAATAAGAGTTCATCCTTCATTAAATTTTTTAGTTGATTTTTAACTCTTGCCTAGGCAACGAACAGTTTGACCAGTGCCTACCCATTTTTTTTTTTTTTTTTTTCATAATGTTGAAATAGCTATGTGTGGATTAGTATAGAAAACTGGACTGTCAATTAGTCTTGGAGAATAAAAGCATTGTAACTACACTGATCTTAACTGAACTTTAAGGAGAATAGCTTATCCAGGGATCGAACTCTACTCACAGTAAAAGATAGTATTTGTTTTCATGTGTTCTCACATCACTGATTGTTTAAGTAATTTTGCATATGCGTACAACACTTCCTTCCACTGTGGTAATATTTATATTTAGTCTTCGAAGTAATCGCCATCAGTATCTAGCACCTTCTTCCAACATATATCCAACTGTTCATTCCCCTTGCAGTGCTGGGTTGGATGCAAAAAAGGCCTTGGCACAAGTCTACTTCATTGGTAAAGCATTTCCTACAATGATGATTATCCTGGGAGTGGAAGACAAGGTAATCAGATGGCATAAAGTCAGGTGAATAAGGTGGATGGTACCCATGTTGCTGTATGATATCTCTGACCACTCGCACAACATGTGGTCTGGTATTTTTATTATTGGAATCCTTTTGAGATAAGCAGTTTATTTATATATTTATTTATTTGCTGATTATTATACTCATGAGGATAATAGTCCGCAAATAAATAAATGTGGCCTGGTGTTATCATGAAGAAAAAGCACACCTTTGTGATTCACCAGTGCCGGCTCCTTTTGGCGCAATGCCTGTTACACATGTTTAAATCGCTGCCAGTATAGGTCTCCAGTGACTGTTTTGTCTGTTGGTAGCAGTTCATAATGAACCACTTGACGACCTCTAAGCCAAACATAAATCATAATCTTGTGTGGGTGCACAGGTGATCTTGTGGTGTGAGAGACAGCATCCTGAGGAAAAATCATATTTACAGCTGTGGAGATCATTTTGTTTTTTATTCAAGCTGGGTAATGTGATTGAATGTATATGATGTTTAGAAACCTGAAACATTTCATGATTCTCGAATATTTGTGTAAATTTATTATGAATGAAATGCATTTATTGATTTTGATTGACTAAGACTTATTTTATACTTTTGATATGTCCCACGAAAGGAATATACAGTTGTGCCCGATATTATTCATACCCCCTCTTGAAAATTGAGTTTATTAGGTGTAACTTTGTAAGAATTTATTGTTTACGTCCATATTGATACATATTCTTAATAAACCTCTTCTGATCATTTTCGTCATTTTAAAATCTCGGGATACTTGTAATAAAAGAAATATACAGCTATTTATAAAATCTGCAATGTTCAAAAATAATCATACCCCCTTATTTTTTCAGTATTAATCGAGTTTCTGACTGTTTGTTTCTTGTTTGATTCTTATTTTGAAGGCTTTTATACAACCTTTGATTAATTTCATTTCGTTTTTTGCACTTTTCAGAAATTAAAATGATATCAACTGAAAACCAAAAAAAGAATAAAAATTATTAGAATGGGGGAGAAAAAAGAGCTTAGTAATGATCTTAGGACTAAAATTTTGAATTCACATAAGGATGGTTTAGGTTACAAGTCAATTTCCAAGAAATTTGAGGTCCCTACAGCAACAGTACAGAGCATCATCAAAAAATTCCAGAGCCACCACACAACAAACAACTTGATTGGTAGAGGAAGGAAAAGGAAACTGTCTGCTAGAGCCACCAGGAATATTGTAAGAAGTGTTAATGCAAATCCAACCACCACTAATAAGGACATTTTAGAAAATCTGGAGTCTTCTGGCATAAAAATATCAAGGCAAACATTGCAAAGGACTCTGCATGAAAATGGTCTGAATGGAAGAAGACCAAGAAGGACTCCATTGCACACCGGAAAACGCCTTGCAGCACGTCTAAAGTTTGCTAGGACCCATGTGAATTCTCCAGAGTCCGTTTTCTCAAGTATTTTGTGGACTGACGAAACAAAAATTGAATTGTTTGGCCATATGGATGCTTCTTACGTTTGGAGGAAGAAAGGAGAAGCTTACAACCCAAAGAACACCATACCCACGGTGAAACATGGTGGTGGTAGCCTAATGTTTTGGGGCTCCTTTTCGGCTAGTGGTCCAGGTAGTTTGGTCAAGATAGATGGAACCATGAAGAAGGAGCGATATTTAGAGATACTCCAGAAAAACATTAGACAGGATGCGGAGAAGCTCCATTTAGGACCAAACTGGGTCCTTCAACAGGATAATGATCCAAAACATACTGCCAAAATAGTCAAGAAATGGTTTGAGGATAATCACATTAATGTTTTGGAATGGCCTAGCCAGAGTCCCGACCTGAACCCTATCGAAAACCTCTGGCACATATTGAAAACTGAGGTTAAAAAGCGGAAACCTAGAAATTTGAGGGATTTGGAGAACTACTGCATTGAAGAATGGTCAAAAATCAGTGTTGATGCTTGTAAAAATCTTGTTGATAAATATCCAAAACGGTTACAGGCAGTTATTAAGAATAAAGGGCATGCTATTGACTATTAGTAAGAGAGGTATGAATAATTTTGAACTAGTGTCATTATTGTTTTTCTTAGTATAATGTTTCAAACTTGCATAATTTATTTATTTGTTGAGTTTAAATTAAATGCTTATGCTTGATTTATTGTTTGAAATCCCTTTAATATTGTCTATCTTCTGGTTTGAGCAATATTCTTATAGAAATCTCAAAGATCCGAGGGGTATGAATAATATCGGGCACAAGTGTATATTCGTTTGAAGTAGCTAAAGTGGGTTTTGCTACAGTTTTGGGTAATAACTTGGTGAGTCACTTTATTGAGTGGATGTTTGTGGTTGGAGCTGGTATTCCTTAGAGTGAGGCTTGTGTTGTACCTTTTGATGTTTCTCATAGGTGTCTCTCTCATTCGATATTTATGGCTTAACTAGCCAATCATATTCTAGTAAGGAGGAAGAACCCGGATGTAGTTACATTCATTACATCAACTTTTTATTTTGAACTTTCAATATTTAGCTTGCAAATAAAAATTAAATGTATTTCACAATTATTAAACAATTAATTGCATTTTTTTTTTTTTTTTCAGGTAAGTAATTGAACATAGCTGAATTAAAGCTGGTAAGATAACATTTAAAATATATATTTTGACATTATTTATTTTTTGAAATTTTTATTTATATTTTTTCTTTTTTTTCTTCATTGATGCATTATATGGCATATACTTTTGAAATGGTTTGAAAGAATTTTTACCTTTCACAAATATCAAAATACAAGGAGGAAATTAACAGATGAAGTTTTGATCATTTGTAAATTTTTCTTTACGCTGACGAATAAAATTTTTTTTTTTTTTCTTCTAAGAATGAGTTTCCTCATTGAGGGCAAAAATAGAAACTATAGATCAGTGGTTCCCAAGCTTTTTTACATGGCAGCACATCATTGAGCTATTTAATTTTCGTGACTCACCTATCACAAAAAAAAAATATTTAACAATCCTTATTAATATTTATTCTTATGGAAAATTCAAAATATTCAAAAATTTAAACAAACGATTTATTATATATTTTACTCTTTAAATTTTTCTTTTTATTCGTGCATCAATGTAATGTTAATAATAATATGTGAGTTCGTGTTTATTAATACAAACAACTCCGGTTATAACGATATGAAAGCTGTTTTCTACATATAACAGCTTGTAACTTCTACTTATAAACTATTCATGGCTCACATGTAATCATTTCATGGCACATCAACGTGCACAGCATGGTTGGGAAACACTGGTATATCTATACGGGGCTTTTTTTAAACCTAAAAAAATTTCATCCATTGAGTCGTTATTCAAATTCATAACCTTTTTTTGCGGTTCAACCATATTTGGTACAACTAACCTTCGATCTATGTCTGGTTTGTCCACCAAGTAGAGGAAACTGAACTGTCAACTAGTCTACAAGAAGAAAAACTTTGTACGTCATTGGTGAACTTTGAAGCACAATTAATTTCAGTAGATTTTCAGTTTATTAAGGTGTTGTGAAAGATAGCATTAGTGTTCACATCACTGGTTGATTTGTATGCATTTGCATATGTGTGGCATATGTATCTATTAACACATGCATATAGCTTCGAATCTTTCAATATGGAGTCTGACAAAAAATATTACAGTCCACTTTTTCGCATTGATATCAAGAGGAAGTAGGAGATATTATTTCCCTACAAAATAGCACTCATTGCTACTATCAAACACAAGAAACCTTTTTTTTTTTTTCAAATTAATGCCAATTTACTCTTTGCATTCAATAAAATTACTAATATTAATCTATGTATTAATTTACTTGTCCATACGTCCAGTGTCACAAAAACTATTATAGTTGGAAACATTAATTAATGAGAAACGAATTATCTCTCTTTATACTCTCTCTCTTTATCAATTAAAAATCATTAAAACCATTTCCTCTCCAAAATTAAAAAAAAAATCGCATGGCTGTTTGGTTACAGTTTCAAATTGGCTATTTCATTTTATAATCAAAAAAGTCATGTTGAAAAAAAGACTGTAAGTTTTTTATTATAGTTTCTTTTTAAAATTTAAAAACAATATGCAAGTGAATTGAAATCTGTTCCTTTATAATTTGTATAAAAAAATATTCAGAAAAAAACAAAACAAAACACTGAAAAAAATCTATTTTTTTTTAAATCAATTCTTTTTAGTTTTAAAAAGTTAAAAAAAGAATTTGCTAAAATATTGTTTTAAATTCGTCATTATTTGTTTTATTTTATTTTTTGTTAATTTTATTTGTTTTAAAAATTTTCAACTACCTGCTAGTTAAAAAATATAATAATTCTAAAATGGTAAAAAAATTAATACAAAAAGATGGTGTTAATTTTTTTATGTGGTTTAACATCATTGGTTGGGTTATGCAAATTTGCATATGTGTGGCATATATGCATTGACACGTACATGCCATTTTTTATTTTGTCAAGCTGGTGCCTGACTTAATGTATATGCTGCATATGGACTCTTATTTCCACTAGGTACAAGTTTCAATTCTTCATTGCTACCGCCACCACACATCTCACTTTGTCTCCTACAAATATATCACTGGCAGAGTGTTGTCATTATATTTCTCAAGCTGCAACCTGACCTTAAATAATAGCTCGATTCAGTGCGTAAAAAAAAAAAAACAAGTCTCAAGTCTGTTTGGAAAGAGAGGGTTAAGTATGGAATGGGTTTGCAACCTCCAACCACACACACATACTGTATGATAGCAAAAAAAGTTTTATTCTACCATGGGATCCATTTCCTCGGTGTTTCACCATATGCAGGCAAGACACCAGAGGAAATAAATTAATTTGTTGGATTAATCTGTCAATTACAATTTACATGTTAATCAAGAAGTTAGTTTACAATTGAAGTAAAAACAAAAATAAATATAAAAGAAAAATGAAACATTGTCTTATTCCATTGTGATAAGCAACCAAGTGTTCTGTACTTTGAAATCTAATGGAGGATGATCTTCTCCGTTCATTACAACTCATTTTTAGTCTCTCTACTCTATCATTATTTCGATGAAGGTGTTCAACTAAGTTCCTGTTATATCTCTGTAAGATTCACAGTGAAAACTCATTTTGCTACCGGAAAAAAAAGAACAAACAGAAAAAAAAAAAACTTTCTTCCTCTGAGTGCCTAACACTTTCACAAGAGTAAAGTCATCTAAGACACATGGGCAGTTGATAGACTTTAAATTGAGTACAGATTAACATTTCTGTTTTATCATCAAGACCTGGCACACATCTATGTTTTTATATCAACAGAAATAGATTTTGATGGATAAATATTTAATCCGGATCTACATTTTATTTTTCCATATTGATATAAAGAGGAAGTAGGATGTATTCTTCTCCAAAAAAAAGTACTCTCACTTATACTATTATATATTTATCTTTTGTAAATGAATGCCATATTACTCTCTACAATGAATGGGAATACTATTACCAGTTAAAAAAAAAAAAAAAAAAATAATAATTCTAAAATATTAATAAAAATTATTAATATCAGTAGACATATAAAATTCTGCTAAATATTTCATCCAATAGTTCCAAAAATATGCTGCCTTAATTCCTTTTATTTATTTTACCTTTATTTTTGAATTCATCTAATTCCATTTTAAAATGTTCTATTGCTGTTCTTTATCTGATCTGGCAACTTGTTTTCAAATATATTCAACTATTAATGTTGTATCCTTGAATATGGTTAAATATACAAGGTTGTTATTTGAGTAGAAAAGCTAACCAACACAATAGTATAATAAAGAAAGAATGGTTTATTGTAAAAGAGTACAGTAATAGATAGACAGGCATTATGAGGAAGAAATTACTAATCTTCAAACTTAGTCGCATTATGCAGTGCTCAATAGTGATGGGATAATTCCAATATTTTACCAGATTCCAATGAAATTACCAATTTTGGTCCAAATTCCTGATTCCGACACAATTACCGATTATTTTTAAATTTCTAAATATGTAGTTGTTTATTTGGGTTTTTTTGGGGGGGGGGGTCGGACTGCTGTAAAAACCCATGTAATATGTGGATATATTTTTGCAAGCGTAAAAATACATATACGAAATACATTTTAGTTTTACTGATAGTTTCAAATCAATAAATATCATTTCATCATTAATACGAGCCATGGAAAATCAAGTTCTAAACAATAACAAACATATAAAAACAATTACTAAGAGTCATTTCTTTTCTTTGTCATCAGAAAATAGGCACAAATTTTTCCGATTCTGATACCTCCAAAAAGTTGCAATTTTTAAAAATTCTGGATTCTGATTAATCATCTCAACATTGCTCATTATATAAAATTCTGTATAAGTAATTCCACACAGGAAAATAAGAGTGTAGTACATTCTATTATAACAGTTAGCAAAGTAGATCAAATTAGTTAATAGATATACTTTTTTGAAATTTGTCTTTAGAATAAATTTCTACATGAAGGAGAAAATTGAAACAGTCTTCATCGTGACTCATCTGTAATCCCTTGTATTAAATTCGCAAGTAACTTTAGATATCACTTCTCCACAGGCCAACAAATTATAAACACTGATAGCAAAGCTGCAATTACTTTAATCTTATATGGCCGAAGACTCCCGACTCACCTTCTTTGCTAAATATGACTAAGAACCCGTTTTGTTTATTTTTATCTTTACTTTCTGGGTTTTTTTTTTTTTTTTTTCCAAAGAATTCTTCTTCTGGGGGAAAAAAAAGCCTGACCTCACATCTGCTTAATATATTTCTCTTTCTAGTATTTTACGTCTTCTACATTTTCTGGGTTTTTCTTTCTTTCTTTTTTTTTTTTTTTTTAATCCTAATGAAAGAAACAGTAAGGCAACAAGGGGAAGAGCCCAATGGTTGACTATGCAATTACCAATTATTGACTGACAAATGTTCATCGCTAGGAGAGAGGGATGGTATAATTAGGAATATAGAGAAAAGGAAAGGTAAGTAGACTTGGATGCAGAGACATCTTGAAGATGTGGAGGATATTTATATCAGTTAAATATGTTGAAGAGAATGACTGTAATTGGAAAGAGAAGGGGTAGGGAGCAAGGAGCAGGGATAAGGAATCTAGTTTAAATATTATTTCGATTTGAGGAGAGGGTTAGGCTTAGTTTGGATAATTACATTTAAGAGAAAAGATTGCAATTTTAAATGGTTTTCTGATGGAAATAAGAGAAGGGTCAGTTTGTGTATTCTTGATGAGATATAGAACAATGAAGGTTTCTTTCTAAAATAAACCATTTGTGAAGAGCAGACAATTCAAATATTTTGGAAGGAGAAAAATAAAAAGCTATTTCCTGGAACTGAAATTGGATTTTTTTTTTTTTTTTTTCATTAGATTTCTTCACACATTTTTGATAAAATGCTTCGTTCATTCACCCATCTGTGATGATTAAGTTTCAAATAACATTTTAATTGTTACACATGTTTCTTACTACTATTTAGGTGTAGATTTTTTAAAATAGATATGCACCATGTACCGACATACTTACACTGTTTGTCAATAAATGGTGTGTGTCTATTTATGAAGAGAGAATTGCAAACCAAAGTGATTAAAAATAAAAAGAAGACAAAAAAATGAACTAGAAAAAAATCTAGAGATTTGATTGCAACAGGAAGAAACTGGAAAGGCACTCTAGATCTGGCTTCAGATCGAAAACGATGGCTGCTTCATATGTGGTAAGTTAAAGTTTAATGTATTGCCCCAAGACATGTCAGCCTGGAACAAGATCTTACTAAAAAGACAATAACACCTTTTTATGGTTCACAGGTTTATCCATATCTTTGGAAAAAGAAAGAAATAAACTGTTTATAGAAGACTTGGTTCATTGGTCCATCAGGATAACTCTTGAAACAGCATTTTTCATGTGCGTCCACGTATGTTTATTAGAAGCTCTGTCTGTCTATTGGTTTATGATGCTTCTACACTATTAGAATGAAATTTCAGAAATTGTAATACTGAATTTCACATGAAAACAATTGTATCTACGTATTCCTCATATTTTTAAGATAGTTATATCCAAAAATTACGAAAATCGATGAGGTAAAAAATTATTTATTAAAGAAAATAAAAATAAAATTTGGTGAAAATGATCGTAAGACACAGGAGAGTTCAAAAAGGTGGTAATTTTCCATTTCGATTTAAACAAGATGGTCGAAATACTTTACATGTTAACACAAAGTTTTTTGGGGTTTTTTTTACATAATTCAGTAATATTCAGATAATTTTGACTGCATAATTTAGAAGCTACCATTGTAATTTATTAGAATCAACCAAAAAAATCAGTTGAAACCATTGTTTTTTTATCTGAAAACTCCATTTATCGACTACAAAATCTCATTCCAATAGTGTAGAAGCGCAAAATATTTTCCCCCAGTTTTTGTGGACATTTTCATCAAAACATGATGCAAAAAAAAAGAATAAAAATAATCGAGCAATGCATAAAAAAATACAAAAATGTCATTAAATTTATTTTTTTCTTTTTTAAAGAATGATTGCTGTCTAAAAATGCATGTACATACACACATACACAAGCTTTTACATTATGGGCCTGCCACAGATTATTATGATATTGTCTGCATCAAGAACTATATAATATATAAATAACATGGTTGGACATTTTAACTCTGTTTATATAAATTCTGATTATATTTAAAACCGAACCAAAACTTTAATTAAACGAATCTGGATTTTGCTACAAAAACTATCAATTTCAATGAAAGAGGAATCTCTTGATTTTTGTCATTAATAAGTGATTCTGGTCTGTCCTTTTAATGGATCGTTGCAGCATGTTAAGAACAATAAAATTTGATTTGATTTAATTTCTTCTGAAAAATACTCTAACCAAGTCAGAATTATTTTCATATGGACATTTACAGATGAAAACAAGATTCATTTAGAAAATGAATATGGAAATATCTTATATCTTAAGGGCAAAAGTTATTTCCCTTTATCTCAAAAATATTTTAAGAGTTACATCCTTTGCAGTTATTTTGTAAGGCCAGATTTTAATGGATGTGTGTCACGCTCTGGCTTCAACTAATGTTTTCATTAGAAAAGTAAATTCTTCTTTCGGTTGTAAATGTTATTCTTCATCTATCCTTAATATTTTTCATTGAAATTCATTCATTCACATCAGAGACCATCTTTAAAAAAGATGGACGTAACTCTCTATTTGCCAATAGAGAGTTAATTCCTTTTGTTTGTAACAAAAAATAAATATTTTGAAAAAAAAAAAATGCATAGTTTAAAAAAAAACAAAAACAAATTATAAGTAAAACATTACTGAGCAATATCGAGCTAGGTAAGCTATTTTTATTTTATTTTATCAAGCTGTGTTGTATTTTTTTTCTTTATTGGTAACCTGGTTATATCACAAATATAAAACTTACTCTATACTTCACCCCCCCCCCCAAAAAAAATAAAGAGAATAATAAATGTAGTACATCTTTTTGACAGTTGTAATTTTGTATCTTTTCTTCTGTGTTCTAGGAAGCATAGAGGGCAATGAAAATTACCCAAAGGTCTAGTTGCAAAATTCTCTTCCTGAAACAGAATATCTCAGAAAGAAATGACAAGGCCATTTCCTGATGCGGTACTTAACTTTTAAAAATATTTGACAGGTTTGGTTCTATGTTAATTGTCGGACATGTTAATTGGCTGACGAGTCTCCCTTTCAAGTGAATCTGACTTTTTTGTTTACATATTGTGTAACGTGACCAATGCCCTGGCTGACATTTGACAATAGGGGTCAGTAAATATTGATAGCATAAAAGTTTAAAGAATAAAAATACGTATTATGTGATCGTATATTATTTTGGTCTATTTGGCAGTTTAGAGAGTGCGTGTGTATGTAGGGCTGGTGGTAGACGAGTTGAACAATAGGAAATTGGAGACTTTAATGCTTAGATTGGTTTGCATGAGTAAGTTATATAAAATATAACTGCTTATAAATCAATTTCTTTGGTTCCATGCATCCAACGGAAAATGAAATGCAAAGCAGAAAACATTAGCAAAGGTACGTAACTATGGAATCAATTTGTATGTGCATATATATATATATATATATATATATATATATATATATATATATAATAGTGTGTGTGTATTTATATATATAATGTATGTATGTATATATATATATATAATGTATGTATATATATATATAATAGTGTGTGTGTATTTATATATATAATATAATGTATGTATGTATATATATATATATATATAATAGTGTGTGTGTATTTATATATATAATATAATGTATGTATATATATATATATATAATAGTGTGTGTGTATTTATATATATAATATAATGTATGTATGTATATATATAATAGTGTGTGTGTATTTATATATATATATATATATATAATATAATGTATGTATGTGTGTGTGTATATATATATATATATATATATAATAGTGTGTGTGTATTTATATATATAATATAATGTATGTATGTGTATATATATATATATATAATATAATGTATGCATGTATGTATATATATATATATAATAGTGTGTGTGTATTTATATATATAATATAATGTATGTATGTGTATATATATATATATATAATAGTGTGTATGTATTTATATATATAATGTATGCATGTGTATGTATGTGTATATATATATATAATAGTGTGTCTGTATTTATATATATATAATGTATGTATGTGTATATATATATATATAATAGTGTGTGTATATATATAATGTATATATATATATATAATGTATATATATATATATATATATATAATGTATATATATATATATATATATATATATATATAATGTATATATATATATATATATAATGTATATATATATATATATATATATATAATGTATATATATATATATATATATATATAATGTATATATATATATATATATATAATGTGTGTATATCTATAATATAAAGCTGAACGTCTGTGTGTCTGGTCACGAATAGGCTCCTATATGGTTGACTATTTTAAAAAACTGATTACATATAATGATAGAAGATGTATCAAGGATCAGGAATGAGTATGTTTGATCTGGCAGAACGGTGGTTCATAAAAATTGTGGGGCCTGTGTTCGCGCCTGGCCCCCAAAGTATGGAAATAAAAAATGAAAAAAACAACGTTTACAAGTGTTTTTGATATAGATGTATATAAGAATACTTTGATAAGTATGTTTCAACTTAAATAGGGATGGTATAATAAAATTGTAGGATCTGCATTCGCACCTGTACTCCATGAAAATATGGCACAAACTTTAACAACAACTTTTCATATCTATTTGCGTAAGTATACTTTGATAATTATGTTTCAGTTTGAAGAAATTTGGTATAATAAAATTATTGGGTGTTCGTTCGCACCTGACCTCCATAGAATGTAAATATGTCACAAAGTTTAATAAGGTTTTTTAAAAGGGGTGAGAGTCCACAATAACACCTTAACTTTAATCTTAATTCACGTTAGCTTTTATTAATTTTTTTGAGTTGAATCATATTGTGTCGAATAAATTCATCTCATAAATTCACGTTCTTATTAAAGTGAAAGCCCCCCCAAAAAGTCGGAACTTTAGACAATTCTCGACACAAATTTTGCATAACTCTGTTTTTTTCCTTCTCCACTTGCCCGTGGCACTCTTTCGAAAATAAATAAATAGATAAATAATAAAAAATAAGAACGTTACTTGTTATCGTGTCAAAAGAAGGAAAAAATTCTGCTCACATGATTACGTGTCTTTTTTAAAAACATTTACATAACCTTTTTATTTTTATTTATACATCTGTTTAAACCTTTTTTTTGTCAGTGTACTAGAAGGAATTCAGTTGATTACAACCCTTTCTGTGTGTTCTTTACATTATAATAGTACAACCCTGAATCCGACGGTGCAATACTACACCATTCAATACCGTAAAACTGAAACGAAGCTGTTCTGCTTGAAAAGGGCGCCATTTTCTTCTTATTTATATTTATATCGATTCTTTGCTTTAAAAAACTAAAGTAATTACGTGTTTACTTTTTTAATATCCCATTTTGCTGTTTCGGATTATTTTACTAAAGTAAGTAAAGCTTCATTATTTTTCAAAACTGTTTTTGTTTCTTTGTTTTTCGATATTTCGTCGATATTATTTAGTAAGAGCGTTTAACAGAAAAGCCAACAAATGACTACCCGAAAACATAAATATACAAGAAATAAATGTTCCCATAGTCAATAAAAGTTCAGTTCATGTTTTTTTTTGTTTTGAAATAGTTTTTAATGCTCTTTACTTTAAATAATTTCAGCGAACCGAAATTAAAACGAAATTTGAGGCGATAACTACTTAAATGAATTTTTATATAAACTACACATGCCATAATAATAAAATTGTTCCCTTCCGTGTTTTCTTTTTTTTTTTTTTTTTTTTTTAAATTTTCAAAAAACTCAAAACATCACCAAAAAACATTGTCAAAACAAAATTATTACATCAAAAGCCATCCGATGAATAAAAAAAACTGTCATAGAAAAGTGTTTTGTACATAACCTAATTCTAATCCATTTTTTATCTATGCATTTCTTTCCTTTTGCTTAGTGCTTTTAAATAACCCATAACAATAAAGCCAGGGGTTACATTCATTTATATATATATATATATATATATATATATATATATATTATATATTAGTGGCCTGATAAAGCCACAGGGGAGACAACTGAAGCTGCCAGGACACTATATATATATATATATATAAATGTAGGCAAATTTGGGCATATTTTATTGGTTTGAAAATATAGATTCTTTTTTACGAATTGTCTTAAATTTTAACCATAGAATACTATTATAATCTTTAAAAATTTTTAATTTTCATATAGTTTCGTTCAATAGAACCAAAGATATGAGCATTTCAATATTCAATTTGGCTACGAGTATATATATATATATTTATATATATATAATATAAAGCTGTGTGTGTGTGTATAGGTGTGTCTGGTCACGAATAGGCTCCTATATGGTTGACTATTTTAAAAAACTGATTATATATAATGATAGAAGATGTATATCGAGACATAGGAATGGGTATGTTTGATCTGGCAGAACGGTGGTTCATTAAAATTTTGGGGTCTGCGTTCGCGCCTGGTCCACAAAGTATGGAAATAAGAAAAAATTATAAAATTAAAAAAAAAACGTTTACAAGTGTTTTTGATATAGATGTATATAAGAATACTTTGATAAGTATGTTTTAACTTAAATAGGGATGGTATAATAAAATTGTGGGGTCTGCGTTCGCGCCTGGCCTCCATAGAATGGAAATAGGCACAAACTTTGATAAAGACTTTTCATATCTATCTGCGTAAGTATACTTTGATAATTATGTTTCAGTTTGAAGAAATCTGGTATAATAAAATTATGGGGTGTTCGTTCACACCTGACCTCCATAGAATGTAAATATGTCACAAAGTTTAACAAGATTTTTAATATAGATCCACAGAATATTGTGATAAGTGTTTCAGTGTGAGCAGGTATGGTATAATAAATTATGGGGTTTATCTATTTTATTTTTACTTTCATCATATTTTGCTTTGGTTTTGATATCCCCAAATTCAAAGCTATCCCTTTACAACCCTTCCTTTTCATAACCTATCATACTTTCATAAATCAGAGTACATTTTCTGTAGGCTGTTTTTGAACCCAGTCAATGACTGGTACTTTTGCTAGTATATATATATATATATATATATATATATATATATATATATATACCGCCTTTTTTTTTTTTTTTTTTTTTTGGTAATTTTATAAGTTCGAAATCTCAGCAACTATTGATCAGAATTTAACAAATGAAGGCTCGTTGGAAAAGCAATGACCTGAATTTTGTAGTGGGCTATGTGATATTTGCCCTTAAGGTCGCGCATTAAGGGGATCATCCATCATTCAGGGCCTATTTTTGGCACTTTTTTACAGCCATAAAATGTTTCAATCATAGTCATTTGTTGTCTTAGTTTTGCATATGAATTACAAAATATCTGATATTTCCCCAAAACCTCTGGCCTTGATGAAGGACAGACTAAAACTTGCTGCTATGGTTTCAAATGATCTAAAATAACAGAGAGGGGAGACTTGATTTCAAATATTTCTCATATATTATATCTCCCCTCTTTGGTTTTCTCTTTAGTAGATGCATCATCCAAGATGTGATACAATGCTCCATGCATGGACCAATGATGACTTTGTAGAGATACATGATAGTTTCAGGTGTGAATAATTTTCTAGCATGGTAGATGGAATCCTCCTTCTTTGCGGCAGCCTTTGCAATATCCTTAATGCATTTGTTCCAGTTCATGTTGCCTGTGAATATTAAGCCAAGGAGAAAAATCTTAAAACTATGTCTTTCTAGCTTAATCGTTTCCTCCCAACTGATGCAAGATGGCAACTGCTACTCACACATCATTTTTTGCCGTATTTCTATCAATTCATATTCTTGTGTTTTCCATGCAGAATCAACTCTGTAACTTATATTTATGATCCTTATTTAGAACACATCCTCTTTACAACATGAGCCA
The DNA here is from genome assembly GCF_053919585.1 of Euprymna scolopes. Lineage (NCBI taxonomy): Eukaryota > Metazoa > Mollusca > Cephalopoda > Sepiida > Sepiolidae > Euprymna > Euprymna scolopes. The sequence goes on from NC_136496.1 coordinate 66,421,264, forward strand.
GATAGAAACATATTCTAACCAACATTTATGTTAGGTAGCATCTGTAACATTTGGACATACGTTGGAGTTTTGGTCAAAAGGCGTACAAAAGAACAAGAGATCACTTCGAATCGCATTTTGGTTTGTACAACGACATTTATCTCTTCATCGTTACAGTTGTGACGTCACGCACTTGATGTCGAACGTTCTCCACGTTGCTCCCAAGATTTCGAACATTATCTCGGCCCTCACGAGATCTTTGTCTTTCTTTTTTTATAGTCTTTCTCCCCCACTTCCATCGGTGACGTTATTCTCATATATATCCGCGCTATGTTATACATGTCCACCAATATTTAATACTAATTCTAACTTCACTGTAAATTCAAAAACTTTTTATTAAACTCAATTATTATCAAATTTCCTTCCACCATAATATAAAACTTATTTTTATTTGGAATATTGCACTTTTTTACTAATACATCTGGTAGGATTTTGCTTTGGCAAAATATTTCATTTTATCTACTCCTTAATGGTATCAAGATTAAAAAACAACAACACTTGTTTCTTTTCTGATATTGTTCAGCACAAATATTTTTTTTATATTATTAACAGATTTATGTCAGAGGAAAGCAGCAAGTAGGAGTAGTGACAGTGTAATTGTGTCAGCTACTCAACTAACAGGGTCCTGCTGGAAATATAGGAGGGATTAACAACAGGATCTGTCGTCTTCTGGTCGTTTCTGTCTCTACATCTGTGATAAACAATAATATGTCAGCCTTACTTACTTGGACATAGATTCTCCTGCATCTCAAAGCATACCATCATTTTCGATCTGCAACCAGATCCACAGCATCCACCCAGTTTCTTCCTGTTGCAATCAAATCTTTTGATTGTTTCCAGTTCATTTTTGATCTTTCTCTCCCTTTTCCATCAGGGGTCTATTGGAACACTAAGTTGGCAATTTCCTTTAGGGTCAATCTCAGTGTATTTCTAAGCCAGCCTAGGCGTCGTTTTCAGATTATTACGATACTACATGCTGGTTAGTGTGATCTTTGACTTTTTGTTTGGTAATTTGATTGTTCCATTTGATCCTTAAAATCCTTCTAAGGCACTTAGAATCGGATGCATCTCATTTCTTTTCTTGGCTGATTTTAACATACCAAGCTGTTATGAAATCTTAATTTAGATCTGAAGGTGAATTTGTTGTTTCTCCAGATCTTGTAGAGCTGGTTAAATGCTACTGAGGCCTTACCTATCCTGCACTGCAACTCATAATTCATACGCCCTTCTTTGTTTATGAGGCTTCCTAAGTAGATGAAGTTGTCAACTATGGTTTATTTCGTTTTGGTCGATAAAAACGTATGTAGATGGCTGATGTGTCCTAGAGAGAATGTTTTGCGTTTTATTAGTATTGATATAGAGACCAATGTTCCCTACTTCAACTTGGACCTTGTTGACAATGCCTTGTAGATCGGTGGTGTTCACTGCTAGTTCAACAATATCGTCTGCAAAGTCTAGGTTAGAAAGTTTATACTTGTTGACCCATGTTATACCGTGATCCTTGGTTCCCTTTTATAATACCCACTGACTGGCTAATGTCAGATGTAATATGTTTAGCACAAAACTGCAAATCCATAGTCAGGATCATACTTTTTTTTTTTTTAACTCATCTTCACCCCAAACATGGCATATTGCCACTTGACATAAGGAGTTACTAATTGGGACTATGCCTAAGAAAGATAAAGATGTTGGTTTATGTTACATTTGAACTTCTGCATATCAGTACAGGTAGGGAAGCAGGTAGCAGGAAGGGAATTCCGAAGTTTAGCTGTTCTAAGGAAGAATCTGTTAAAGTAGAAAGCTTTCTGATATTAAGGGATCTCAGTAATAAAGGGGTGGGATTTTGCTGCTAAGCGGGTTTTTCGGAGATATGTACATCGAGGGGGCACAAGTGCAATGAGTTCATCAGAGCACATTCCAGTAAAGTACTTGTAAACCAGGCACAGGGATGCAACATTGAAGCGATGGGACAGGGGTTGGAGCCTAGTTGACAAAGTGGGACCTATTAGATTGGAGACGTCTTTTTGGACCCTATCCAAAAGGGAGAGACTAGCGGTAGATACACCAGCCCAGATGTGGCAACAATACTCCATGCATGGGCGAATGGTGGCCTTGTAGAGGTACAGGATACTCTCAAGTGTAAGTAGTTTTCTAGCATGATAGAGAACCCCACCTTCTTTGCAGCAACCTTCACAATGTCCTCAATGTATTTGTTTCAGTTCATATTTCCTGTGAATGTTAAGCCGAGGAGTTTGAAGGAAGAATTCTCAGGTAGGGAGTTATTTGTCATAGATATTTGTGGTTGGAGAGGTGTCTTGTAATGGTTAAAAGAGAGCAGCTAAGTTTTACTAGCATTAAATGTTGCCATCCATTTACGGCCTCATTCCACTACATTCTGTGAGTTATTTTCTAAGGATTCAGCCATTGTCTTAGATTTGTGTACATCCGTTCTTCCTTTATGTATGTTATAGAGTGTTGTGTCATCAGCAAATATACTTGTGCAACCATCATTTCTTTGTGTGTACTGAGTCAAACCTTTCCCATTTTTGTATTCAACCATTGAGCCTTGTTGCTGTAGATGTCTGCAATAAACATGCAATCTTGCAAGTCTAACAAGTAGCTGTGGTTATCGAGGAAGACTTCATGCAAACCAAATAATCCTGAGCCACGATCTTTGAGTTTTTGTGTAGAAGTCTGATTCGCTCAACGACAAAAACACAGCAGCAGTAATTCTTAGCGATAAAAAGCGCTGAGCACTCCTACATTGAAATGATCCTGTTTCACGGCTTTCTCTGTTCAATCAAGTTATCATTTCAAGAGGGGAAAAATCTGTATGTCTTTAAAAGCCGCTGTCAGATGTAAAACACAAATTGAATTATGAAAACTTGGTCAACCATAGCATCTACTATTCTTTATGAATACGGTCTTTATAGTTGAGCATTTCACTTACGTTTTTTGTGGCATCGCAATTGTTCAAATTCATTCTTCTGAAACAAAAATAAGCAAAAAAAAAAAAAAAAAAAATGGGTTGGGAAAAATGAAATAGGAAAAAGGAAGTTGTAATTTCCTTATTAAAGTGAAGGAAGGTTTTCTTTTCTTTTCAGTAAGTGTATTTCTTGCTGTTGAGTTGATCCAGGTGTGTTTTCCTGGGTGTCGGATGGGTCAGTGCTTGCTTAATGATTGCTGTCAGTTCCTTTCATAAAGAACAGAGGGGAGAGGTGGATGACTTTCATTCTTATACATTATTTATATCTACTAACCTAACAAAAAGAAGTGGAAGTGGGTGTACACAGGGGTGGAGGGGGGGGGGTAAGCGTTTGTTCACACCATTGCTTTTACTGATGTACAATACAGCTGGTTTCGATCAGTTTCAAATTCTGGTAAGTAATGAGTTTCCCACAAATTTCTCATTGTATCGTTTGAGTTTTATACATACTTTGAAGAATTCAAGTTTTGAACATGTTTTTTTGTCAGCATGTATATTTAGCAACCTTGTATGAATTCCCTATTAGAACGATTGATGAAAAAAAAATAGGATCAAAGTATTAAAATATATATATATATATATATATATATATATAAAATTCATATACTCCTAAAACTCTGATTTATATTATTCAAACTACTATTTTCACCTTGGTTGTTATTTTCCAAACGTTTCAGTCAATGTAACCTCCGATGTTCATGTCCATCTTTTCAAACTTGAGATTCTTTGTAGATTTCAGGAATTTTGAACCAAACCCTTTATTTTATCCACAAAGGTAGATTGTTCTTGTTTCATCAGCCGTGGTCGAGTCAGTGTTTATTATAATTTCATCCTTAATTACTGTGGAAATCCCACGCTGCTTTCTACATCAATCTGTATAATTTACTGTTGAAAATAACTAGCAGAGCCTGTGGAAATTCCGTGGTAGTTGAAAAATTTTTAAATACATAAATAAGATTAATAAAAAATAAAATAAAACAATAGCAGCGAATTTTAAAAAATTTATAGCAAATTCTTTTTTAACCTTTTAAAGCTAAAAAGAATTGATGATTTAAAACAATTTAGATTTTTTTTCAATGAAAATTCAACACAACACATTTTGTTTTGTTGAGTTTTTTTTTTTTTCTAAATAATTTTTTATATAAATTATAAAGAAACAGATGTCGATTCACTTGCACATTTTTTTGAAATTTTCAAAAGAAACTATAATAAAAACAATTAATCTCCTCAACGTGACTTTTTTTTTTTAATTATATAAAAGTAGCCAATTTGAAACCATAAACAAGCAGCCATGTTTTTTTTTTTAATTTTTGAAGAGGAAATGTTTTACTGATTTTTGACTGATAAAGAGCGACTATATTATTAATTAATGTTTGCGATGATGGATTTTTTGTGACACTGGACATACGGACAAGTAAATTAATATTTAGATTTTCCTTTTGAAATAATAAATCGCTATAAGTGTCGATATTATTAGGAAAAAATTACCCTTTTATAGAAATAGTTATCGTTGTCAACTAAATATTCTTTAAATAAAACGAATCTGTTCTATATTTATTTAAAATTTAATTATTTTTAAAACAATATTCTTTCTTCGTATAGTCAAAATAATTGTCAGCTAAATCTATGCCTAAATCTAAACGTGAATTCTATGAAAAAAATTGCTTTCTTAGAACTGCTCGACTATGGAACTCTGTTCCACTCGCCTGCTTTCCAGCTAACTACAATATGGTTATCTTCAAGTCCAATGTAAACAAGTTCTTGCTTTGCCGTCCCCTAAAATAATCAAATTATACCAAATTTCCCCCTACTAATGTTGTCCCGATGACTAAGGTACTCTTATTAACTCTTATCCTCGAATGTCCTTTGGTCCTTGATAAGTGGTGATGCCCTTGTAAAAAAAATCGTTAAAACGTGTGTCACTTTTTGAAATATATTTATTTAAATTGTGTTTTAGTCAGCGGAGCGATATAAGTTAATTTTGGTACAATTCATTTACAAATGAGTAAAATTGGAATATTTACTGACATCAGGTTAATCACCAATCAACATGTTTGCCTATTGGACGATCTCATTTCTTTTAAATGTGTGCGAAAGGTAATAACGTTCGTGCGAATATGAAATGCCTCGGCATATTATTATATGGATCAATGCCTGTGGTTAGGATTTAATGTTCAAGAGAAGCGGGGTGGGGGCGATATAGGAAGCAGAGGTCATGTCTCCTCTTCCATTTTTAACATCATTTCCCTCTTCCCAGTATCCAATATAATTCTTTGAGAATAGCACATGAAAAAGTCGAAATGTTAAGACAAATGGGAATAAAAATCATCGAAATATCAATGATAAATTGTTTCATTCGTTAGAAAAATATAAATACTCGTGAGAATTCATGAAGGACTACTTAAGAAAAGACTCACTTGTCAGTCTTGTACAATAAATCATGTCAAGAGGAAGATTTGCAGTTTAAACATACAATTGATACAAGTAATATATATAAATATAATGATACGATAGCGTGGGTTATGCTTACATCTTTTTTCTTCCGAATGATTGTTGTTTAATTGTTATGACCTTCCATTTCTCTTAATAATTTTATTAAGAATTCTTGAAGTTTTGGTTTAGGTTTCGATTTTATAGCTGATAGAAACGGAAGTTATCTATTTTTTTTTATAAATAATTTTACCAAGAATTCTTCATAAGCTTTGGTTTCGGGTTTGATTCAAGCTGATGCACCCAAGTCATATGGATATAAATTTTTTTTTTATTTTTGAAATTACAACTTTATAATATATATATATGAATCGATAGAAAATTGACTCTGAAATAATATACATGAAATCTGCATAAATTAAAATATCATATTTAAGCATATTTTACGACCGGCTATGTCGGGACTCCAGGCATTTGCAGTTTTATCAAGAGCTACAATAATTTGCAGTTTTATCAAGAGCTACAATAATTTGCAGTTTTATCAAGAGCTACAATAATATCAGAGTGTTTTCATTTATGCTGGACATCCACAGAATGACAACATCAATATATTACATATGAAAGAGTTCGCTGTGAAATTTCCACAGGTCCCACTAGTATGCTATTATAAAAAATAGGAAATTTTTTCCTTATGGACTCTAAAACGGCTGGATCAATTTAAAAAAAAAAAAATTACAATTACAATTGTATTTTATGTGCCTAGGAGTGTTCTTAGATAGGTTTTGTATCGGAATTCCTTCAATAATTATGGATAATCGAAAAAAAAAAAAAAACATTAAAGATGGAACGGTCCGCAATTTTGACCAAAGTTACCACTTTTACAGTCTAACATCACAAGTGCATTTGAGAAGTTTTATTACCACACAAACAACTGTGTCTGACGTATATAAAATCAACAGTATTGGTTCGTTGATAAGACAGGGGTGCGTTTGAAATGAATGTTTTTGTTTAGAGCACAATTGAACAATGAAACTTACATTTTGGATTTTAAACTTTAATTGAAGCCATTATATGAAAAACAATTTTCTAAAGCCAACCACAGATTCTTTACGGTGCAACTCACATAGGGGAGACATATGAAGCTTGCTCCAGTGCACCACGGCAGGTTCTTGACTAGAGCAGGCAATCAATCGATTTGATTGAAAAATGGGCAATTTCACTGATTTCAATGAAATTAAAGTATTGGAAGTCTGAAACATTTGGTGATCCTCATTCAATTCCGGGCAACGTCAGATCTCCCTATTAGTGTGTGTGTGTGTGTGTGTGTGTATATATATATATATATATATATATATATATATATATATATATATATATATAATTGTTTACTATTATAATTATTGTTTCATCGTTGCAGGGTGTCACTTTTTGAAATATATTCCTGGTGGCAGAAGCCATCTCTGGCTTCACTAGCAAGGACCCAATCAATTCAGCTACTGTTAACCGCGAGAAATTCTGTTGAATTTTAAACATTTATTCTTTTTAAATGCTTTTTAACGTCTGTCAGAATGATCTAATAATTATATGATGATCTACGCATAAGAGCTAAATTGACAACTTTTTATTTAACTTTTAATTCAACTGAAAGTGCTCAACGATAAGAAACGAGTTTTCTTAAAGGGCTGACATAATTATTTACTATGATAATTATTAAATACCTACAGACACTAGTGTTTCATCTTTTCAGGAATCATCAGTGCAGGGTGTCACGATGAACACACACATATATATTGCGTTGAGTGTGTGTGTGCGTGTGTGCACATACATTTCTAAGTATATATCGCCATCACCTCTATTTTCTTTTCTGCCCTTAAAACTCTCCCTCCTGGTTTGTTTTGAAAGTTAGTGCTTACAGAAACAGGAACATGACCACCTCTATCCACCTAGTGCCATCTATACGGTCTCAGATTCCTGTTTTATAAGCCTTTTTGTTTAGAAACATTCTCTCTCGCCATTGCTTTTGTTGACACGAATCTATTTAACAATTTCTTATCGCTTGCTTGCGTCGCCAACAATGCATTCTCGGTTGGAGGTCATGCTCCATTTTTTGCTGAAATTGATCGATCTCAATGGAATCTCTTATAAGATATTACCCAATGGATGGCCTGAGTGGAATTTTTCGATTTCAGAAGGAAGTAAGATTACATCTGCTGTAGCATAACGAGGTATTAAGGATTTCTTCTATCTCCATTGTGAACAACAGGCCGGCGTTGTGTAGTGGATGGAAAATAGCTGTTTTTTGTTGGTGACACAGTAGTTCGATAATTGAATAGTTACATCTATCAGCAGTGGTGACAGTAGTAGAGATGTTCATATTTCCTTTTATTTTTTTGTTGTTGGAATAAGAGAAGCAATTAAAAATAATAATAAATCAATTCATTAATTGCTCTGAGATTGGATTTATCACAAACTGACCCAGTGCAAAAGCAGTTAAATATACTGAAATGCCCTTCAATTTCAACTCTTATCACTTTTTTATTTATTTTTTTTTAATTTTTATTTTTTATTTTGATAAAATTAGAATATAAAGAAAAATTTACCTTTTATTTATTACAATTGCTTTATTTATTACAATTGCTTATCATTTTTTTTCTAGTCTGCTTAAAGTTAGTTTACTATTTTTTAATGATGGGTGATTTATTCGTATTATTTGAATTCTTTGGACTACTGTTCTCATCTTGAGTGTCATTTTCACAACGTTTCAGTCGATGTAACCTCCAACCTTCTTCAAGTGTATCTTGTTGAACTCGGGAATATTTCTGTCAAACTCGAGGAATTTGGACAGAATTTTGAACGGAATCCTTTATTTATTTCACAGGGGTAGCATGCTCTCGTTCTGTTATATTCATCTATCTATCTATCTATCTATATATATATATATATATATATATATATATATATATAAAGAGAGAGAGAGAGAGAGAGAGAGAGAGAGAGAGAGAGAGAGAAATAAATTGATAGAAAGAGAGAGATTAGAGAAATACATCCAAGCACTGTTTCTAATTCCTTAACCACTGGAATCAAACAATGCCGGATCAGAAGAAATGCGGTTGAGAATTGCATAACCTAGTCTTCTTTATAATCGCCACACAAGTGCACTAACAGGAAAAAGTGAAACAAAACCTATGTGTGGATATTACAATAATAATAATAATGATGATGATGATAATATATCATATATATAAACAAACACATAACACTTATACCCCCTCGACAAGCCCGTTTAGCAACAAAATCCTACCCTCCACTGTAAGGGTACCTAGATATCGGAAATCCTAATACTTTCTTCCTCCGGACTGCTAGAGTTGGAATCCCTGCCCTATTACCTGCTTCTCAGACTATACTGGCATGCACAAGCTGAGAAATGAACATTCAACCTTCAGGAGAATTTCGCTTTCACAATTGATTTTTCCAAGTATTCTAACCATTGTACCATGAGTCCTTGCGTTGTGAAAATGACACTCAAGACGAGAGTAGTCCGATGAATCCAAATAATACGAATATCTAATCCTCGTCTCAAAAATTCAGAAATGGGTTATTTATTTTTAATGTGTAAACATATTGGTATTATTAAATATGGTGTGTGTGATATTGTCAGTCTCTCTCTCTCTATATATAAAAATATACTCATCTTGGAGAAAAGGTGGACAGTCGTTATTATGGTTGCTTTAATGTAGGGTTTTACATTGTCTTTCACAAAAAAACAGTGAATGAAATACTAAATAATTTTTTTGTCGTTTATCAAATAAATATCACCGTGATATTTATTGGATGAATTTCTATCAATATTGTTTTATTTTTGAGTTTGAGTGATTCTCGGGACTCCGACGGTTCAGCCTCATGTTGCCATCTTTATTTTCGTTTTAACTTAAGCGCTCAACACTACTTGCGGTTTAAACTTAAAAACGCTTTAAAATAAGTTAAAACACTAAAAACTTATCTAGGTATATGTACGAGTAACTTATCTTGCTTTTGATAACATTTATTTGTTATATATTTGTTTGTTGGCCACTTTTTGGGTCTGTTGTCTGTTGTAAAGCATAGCCGAGTTTTGTTTTACTTTAAATTTTGATAAAAGTTTTTTTTTTTTAAGTAAACATTATAGCAAACTAAAACAATTCGGAGTTAGCATTTATTGATGGTTTCTTTTACAATAACATCTACGGGAGATGGCGTCTGACGTTAAAGAAAGTTTAATTTTTCACCATATGTCTCATTGTCTGGATAACTGTTTAAGCTGCAAACATGCTTTGGCTCACTGTATTGTTCAGAAAGTGTTAAAGTTCACTTGACACATTTTATTGTTTCATTATCTTTGTTTTGTGAACTTTGACATTTTATCTTATCTTGTATGTCGACTTTTTCATTTTGATTTATCTTCCCTTACCTCCATTTGTTTGTTTTTTTTTTGTTTTTTTTTTGTTGTTTGTTTTTTTTTTGTTTTTTTATTCCCTCATATTTTCCTTTGAGTTTTTAACTTGTTTCAATACTACTTTTAATTATAATACTTGTTTCAATACTACTTTTAATTATAATACTTGTTTTAATACTTTTAATTACTCTAATTCATGTCTACAGAACATATAGGATATATTTGCCTGAAAGGTGAGTTTTTACAAAGATCATCCTTATCTCTCTGTATAAAGTTAGGTAAATGTATACGGTTCTCATGTGTGTTATCATTTGGGAATAACGAATGCTGTATATGAGAAGACGGCAAAACCTCCTTACAAAAAAAAAAAAAAATTAATTAAATAAAAATAAAACCCTGAAGATACCTTTTTGTTAGTATTTCAGTATGAACTTGCGTATTCACACAACGGAATAACTTTTCTCTGAATGGAATTTCTGTGCTAAATCATGTGGTGAAGCTCTCTGAAGAGAATATGCAATTTGTTGTTATATATATATATATATATATATATATATATATATATATATATATATATAACATTACAGTGTCTGTTGGGGATATCCAGATTTCATCAATCTGATCAATCTGGACTTACGAGCTAGCACTTCCGTGTTTTTGTTATATAATATATATATATATATATATATATATATATATCACATATTACACACATATATAGCTAATATGTTTATATGTATTTTAACTACTTGAGCAGTGATTACTAGGGCTGTGACAACAGAATACTCTTTTTATTCTCAGGTATATATCCAACACAGACACACTTAATCAACTGAGAACCATATCCGTCTATATAAAAACATAAGATATTAACGGATATATACTCAAGGGGCAAAACAATGAAAATAACATGCTGTTGTCAAAGCTCTAGTGATTACATATGAGTGAATAACAATGTTCTCATTTACATAGCTCTATAGTGCAACAGATGAGCTATAAATATTTTTCTTTAAAGATACCACGTCAATAGAGATAGATACAGAAGTATTTATTCATTTTCAGAAAGTTTTTCATTTATTGGTCACAACATTGCATACAATTGTTTCAGCCCCCGGTGTTGGTATATAAGACTATAGCTGTTCATCAAATTATAACTTGCACAAACTTGGGCTTCATCAGCACATTAGAAAAATAACAATATTTCAAAATTCTTTTTTAGCCTGCGTTGATACAATCGACGTTCACTTTTTTTTTTATCAACTAGAAAATCTTTCTGCAAATGAGTCAATAATTGTGTATCTATCCCTAGTAACGTGGTATCTTTAAAAATATATACTAGCAGGCCGGCCAGCCGTGTCCGGTCATAAAATATGCATAAATATTATATTTTAATTAGTGCAGAATTTTTATTTATGATAGACAGAAATACTTTAAGTAGTAAACGTAACGTTAAATTTCTTTAAAAAAAAATGAAGCAAAACAAAAGTAAGAACGGAAAGAAACTAAGACATGTGCATGCAAGTATTATGGGTTTTTTTTCTAAACAGTTCATTTCTTGTATGTAAAAAAATACTCGAGCTGAGATCGAAACCAAAACCTAGGGACAGTTAGGCAAGTACGGTAACCATTATGCCAACTTGACACGAACTTTAAAAAGTGTTTTCAAACCTACTTATTCTTAAGTAATCTGTTATGAGTACAATACACGCATGCGCATTTGTGAAACAGTTAACAAACAGATAAAAATCCGATGACACCTACGTACCAATTTTTAAATTTAGCAGACCTTTTTCCGGATGAAAACCGATTAAAAAGATCTTTTTTTACATGACTGAATACCTTATATACCAAATTTCAAGTCTATAGGTAAAAAAAAAATTCGTTGAATATATAGTTGAGAACCCCTCCCCCAACACACACACACACACACACACACACACACACATTCTCACTTTGAAATATAGATTTATAAATTTAGATTACGATGTTTGTTCAAATTTCATTAAGCAGGAAATATTTATTTGTCCGGTTAGTTCATGAAGTCAATTAATCTGATTAAGAGTTGAGCCATACTATAAGTGTAGAATTTGCACTGGGTATGACCTTAAGGTGTAATCGGTGGCGAGGCCCCAATTTGGGAGTTTTGGGGAGTGTTGAATCTCTCCTTAGTTATCATTACTCCCAGGTCTTTTCTAATACAGAGTTAAAATCAGCCTTGAATATAATCACACGAAACCGTATCCAGCAGCCGCGACATTTACATCCTGAATAACTCATTGATGCAAACAGCATAAATATGTATTTGAATTTTTTAAATGAGGATTGATAATTTGTATTATCTAGACTACTGTTCTCATTTTGGATATTAGTCACACAACGTTTTGGATGATCTAACCTCCAATCATCTTCGGATGCATATTGTCAAACTCGGGAATCTAAACGGAATTTCAAACTAAATCCTTTATTTCATCCATGGGGGTAGATTTTTCTAGTTCCGTCAGTCATCTAATTCATATTATATTCCTAGTGTCGCCTAGACTGAGGATCGAACCTTTAATTCCTAGAAGACTGTCACTTAGAACTGATTATAACTTAGCACTTTTATCCGGTGTGCTATAAAGATGTTCATCGGCTAAAACATGTGACATTGTGAAAATAACATGCAAGAGGAGGACAGTGGTTCAATTAATCGAATTAATATGTATTTGAAGATATATTAACTTGAAGCATAAAAATAATTTTACGACATTGATTGTGTTCAGCATTAAATATGCCGAAAAGAGTTATGTCGTAAGGCAAACCAAATGGTTCCGTTTCTACAAACCATGTAAACAAGAGGAATGAATAAACACGTTGTGGTTCGTTAATCTGTTAGTATATCCAGAGGCTTGACAAGTGATCTCCAAATAAACATGTTTTCAAAACAAAAAATACAAAAAAAGTTTCTTAAAAAAACTTTGTACCCATCACGGGACGAAGATGTCATATTCCAAAAATCATGTAAATTGATTAAGTAGCTTCTTTTTTTTTCTTTTGTTTTAACTAAAAAAAAAAAAAAATCAAATATTATGACGAAGCGATACGATTGTTTTGATGCGCCATATTTAATAAATAAGGGAGAGGCAACTCAATTCGGACTATCGAGATTAAAACCAGCTTTGGGATGGCTACAGTTTACTATTAAAATCACAGCAACAACAAAAATAATTATATATTTGTACACACACACACTTGATCAACTTACATGACTTTTAGAACATAACATCTTCGTTCCGTGATGGGTATGTACATCATAAAGATCTTTCTGCAATTCAGTTGTTTTTGGGTTTTTTTTGTTTGTTTTTTTTTGTTTTGTTTTTTTAAATTTGTTTAATTCTAAATAAGCACCGATTGTATTCTCATCCTGGTTATTGATATAAAGTTTGGTCCTTGTATCGCTGTAGAAAAAAAAAAAGCTATTTGTAAAGTCCTCGTCAAGCCTTAGGCATTTTGGATGAAATTTTGTACTGCGTTCTGTTATCCTTAACCCAAGAGTTTTCCTGCCCTAAAAAAAAAAAAAAAAAAAAAAATTCAGTTGGTTAACCTTTATTTGTTTAGATTTACAGATGTTTGGCCGTACGAGATGTATTGTGTGACTATCTGTGTTCTGTTGTTGCCTCAACTTTCCCCTCTCCACACTTACAAATATTTGAGTTGAGTGAAGAGAAAGAACGCGAGGAGGGGGAGGGGTACTGTTTATTTATTATTTCTTTGGTGTATTTTTTAGGCACTTTTCGATCTTTTGATTGACAACTCTATTTCTCTCTATCTCTTCTCCCCTCATCTCTATTTCTCTTTCTCCTTCTCCCCATCTCTCTCCTCATGCTTGCAATTTCTTAAATATATACCAACTTACCCCCCCCCTTTAAGTGCGTAACACTAAGAATTAACTGCTCGTTATACATTAGTGATGGAACGATTCCAACATTTTTCCGATTCTGATACAATTACTTTTATTATAAATTCCGATTCTTTTTAAAATTCTAAATGTAGAGGTTTTAAAGTTTTTTTAGTGTGGTGGGGTGGGGGTTGGATTACTGCCAAAAACTCATGTAATATGTACATATATTTTTGCAAACGCAAAAGTACCCTTGTGGAGATCATCTATAGATTTTAGTCCTACTTGCAGTATAAAATCAATAAATATTATTTTATCATTAATGCGAGTCATGGAAATTCAAGATTTAAACAAAAGCAAACAAAAAAAAAATGCAAACAATCGTTTTTGGCATCGGAAAATAGGCACGAACTGTTGTGATTACGATACTCAAAAAACTTCCATTTTTTTTTTTTTTTTTTTTTTTTTTTTTTGTTCTCGATTCCGATTAATCTTAACACTACCATGACTATAAATATTGAAACAGACATAGATTAGTGTATATCTTCTTTCAAAAAAATAATAATAATAATATGCTTTACCAGTGTTCACACTAATACAATAGAACCTCAGGATACGGCATTAAAAATTAGTAACAAAATACAGTACAGTATATAATACACACATATATATAATCAAATAGCATTATAAATAACACCGTAAGGCAGGGAAAATATCGTAACTAGGGTCCGGAAAAACATTGTATTTCACATCGTAACCTGAAAAAAAATCATATCCTGGGATTCTACTGTGTATATAAAATAATCAATAATTTTTAATGTATAAATTATCATTAAAAAAAAAGCACCTATCGTTGACATTTTATCATATTGTGGAGGATATTTTTCTGAATTCATTTCAAACAATGAGTTATATCTGACTTGCTATTTGCTTTCTTTCATTATTTAATAGGATATTGAACTATTGCATGTTAAAAAATAAATGCATGTCATTCCTGATGACCTAAAGAAAAAGTCACCAAGCATTGAATTTGCTATTTTTTAAAATTTTCTTTAACCTCTTTCCTTTGATTATTTTTTTTTTGGGGGGGGGGCAGCTTGGCATAAAATAATGACGCCAGAATTTTCAAGAACAAAGACATTAGCAGAAGTGAACTGCTTAAAAGACAATGAAATAAATAAAGAATAAAACGTCTCAAACTGGAAAGTTAAAAAAAAGTGAAAGGCAGGAACGTATATATTAGTATAGAAAAGCAAAAGAAAAATAGTCTACTTATGAAAATAAATTTGCGTTTTTCCATCATTCATATGATATTTTGTGTAACAGAACGGATATATGTTTACAAATGAATACATGTTGCCCTTTATTATAAAGTGATGGATTAGAGATGTGTAGGAAGGTCATAAATCCAATCATATTTTTGATGCCTTAATTATGATCCTATTTTGCTTGATCCCTTGAATCATTTGCCTTTTCTTGATCCTTTTATGATGAGCCTTATGATTGCTGAAGGCTATTTGAAAAGTCTCTCCCTACTTGATATTAAATAATAAATGCCGATGTCAACTACTTGATGGGTGGCCTACTGTCACAACAAACATCACCTATAGATATTTATATAATCGCTAAACATGAGACGGCCACTGAGTGCTGCAGGTGTCCTATGTGTTCTCACTTAAACCCTTTCATTCTGTACTGAAATTTGTGTTCTTCGTTATAGTAGCGAAACTCGAAAATTGAAATATTTAAGTTCAGATGAAATCAATGGTATATACTGAATTGTCATGTCGCAGTAGTGAAAATATTCAAGAATTACGATAAACGATAAGATAGAAAATTAATTATTAATGAAAATAGGTTTTAAAAAAATTTCAAGTGTGTATATAAATTAATAGCATCAAGTCGGGAAGTAACTCAGTCTGTCTTATTACAGTAATGGTGGCTGTCACACAATCGTCTATTAGTACAAAGCACATGTTTTATGTAATAATACAGTAATATTTAACTAATTATAACATGACAATTAGGTAGACAGCATTGCTTATTGTAGAAATCGATAAAAACAGTAGTTATCATTGTTTTTTAATGAAACTCATTTTTTCTGCTGTTGGATTTCGCTACAATAACAAAGAAGGACCCAAATTTCATGGTTATGTATGGAAGTGAAATCAGTGAGGGTTGAGGACATGCGCTGTACGATTAGAAATGCTATGAAAATGATGTGATGGGTGTGTAATGTGAATCTTAAAGATGGACTTAGATCTGATGACCCCCAGGAGAAGATTGAATTTGTACAGTGTAAGGAGATGTGTGCAGAACAGAAAACTTCAATGGTATGGCTCTGTTGAAAAAAATTGATCCGAGTTCTTGAATTAGTAGATGCGGAATGCTTGTGGTAACAGGGTCAGTTGGCATGAGAAGGTCAAGGAAAACATAGGAAGAAGTGATACGGATGGACTTTAGGGAAAACATTGGGAGTCACCTGAATAATGTGATATACACTTGTAAATTAAGTTTGTGTAACATGTTAGAACAGTGTCATTAGCTCCTATAAAAGGTAGAAATGCAGAACTACTTCCATTATGTTCACATTCAAATTGTATTTTTGAATACACTTATATTTAAGATGCACTTCCTAGTATGTCTTCGTTTTTAGAGACAAACATGCACACAGGCATGTTATCCTTTATTGTGTGTGTGTGTGTGTATATATATATATATATATATATATATATATATATATATATATATATATATATATATTGAGAGGGAGATAAAGAGGGAGCACGTGATAAAGAGAGAGGACAGACGAAGAGGCGTTTTGTACTAAATATACCAAAATTCACCCATTTTTCTTTTTTTTTTTAATAAAGGAATCACCACTTATCAAAGCTCAGAGACCACTCGAGAATAAGCGTTAATGAGTGTACAGTAGTCAATAGGAAAATGTCGTAATCGTTAGTAGTGGAAATTGGGAAAATTGGATTACTTAAGGGGACAGCTCATAAAGAACTTGTTCACGTTGGACTTGAAGACAACCATATTGTAGTCAGTTGAAAAGCAGGAAAGCAAAACAGTTCCACAGGCGTGCAGTTCTAAGAAATAAACTTTGTTCATGGAATCTATGTTTAGGTTTAGGAACAGATAAAGAGTGGAGGAAATTATTGATAGTGGTTTCAGCTAGAAAAGAAAGAATATATTCTTTGATTTCATATAATTTTATTTTTAAAAATTGTGGTGGGGGGTTAGAATCGAAACCGCACACTCGATGTTTTCAGTTTGATACTTTCCTAACTAAACAATTCAGATATTCGTTAAGTTGACTTTTAAAATACCACTCATTAGAAAAATCGTATCTATGCACTTTAAGTTTTAAAGAGATTTTGTCCCCATGGGTCACCGGAAGGTGTTGGCATGTAGATATTCGGCACAAAGAGGCTTACATAGAGATTCGGTACCATTTCCATTTCTACTCCAGATCACTGTATATATATGATGTAAATTTAATCAAAGTATGATATATTTGATGTTTTAAACGATGCTAGACCCTTATAGCTTCTTTAGAATTTGAGACTACTTTCATTTTCTTTCTCAAAGAATGTTACGTAAGAATATATTTTGTTCGCCATTTTCCTAATATTTAGTAAGTAATATCTCGTAAACTTGTTTGAATTTCATGTAGAACGAAAATTATAAACTCATCGTTGAATTCATTTAAAAAAATTTTTTTTTTCAAAGTTCAAAATTACCCTATGCAAAAGTATTGGATACATCAATTTCATATTTCTATAGTTGACCACAAGTTTTTCACACTGATCCACCGTTTTTCACATTGATCCACAAGTTTTTTCACATTGATCCACAAGTTTTTTCACATTGATCCACAAGTTTTTTCACATTGATCCACAAGTTTTTTCACATTGATCCACAAGTTTTTTCACATTGATCCACAAGTTTTTTCACATTGATCCACAAGTTTTTTCACATTGATCCACAAGTTTTTTCACACTGATCCACAAGTTTTTTCACACTGATCCACAAGTTTTTTCACACTGATCCACAAGTTTTTTCACACTGATCCACAAGTTTTTTCACACTGATCCACAAGTTTTTCACACTGATCCACAAGTTTTTTCACACTGATCCACAAGTTTTTTCACACTGATCCACAAGTTTTTTCACACTGATCCACAAGTTTTTTCACACTGATCCACAAGTTTTTTCACACTGATCCACAAGTTTTTTCACACTGATCCACAAGTTTTTTCACACTGATCCACAAGTTTTTTCACACTGATCCACAAGTTTTTTCACACTGATCCACAAGTTTTTTCACACTGATCCACAAGTTTTTTCACACTGATCCACAAGTTTTTTCACACTGATCCACAAGTTTTTTCACACTGATCCACAAGTTTTTTCACACTGATCCACAAGTTTTTTCACACTGATCCACAAGTTTTTTCACACTGATCCACAAGTTTTTCACATTGATCCACCGTTAAGAATATACTTTGATATTTTATGTAGACCCTCTAACTTTTCTTTCTATAGGGCACACACGCATCACGCACACATATTCACAGGTGTTTTATATAAAGGTATAGCAACGTACCCTGCATTGTCCCCTTTGATATTTCATGCTATTACTCACTATAGATGGTTTAGAATGAGGAAAAGGAAGAGGTAAAATTGTGATGTCTCTTTTATAACCCTAAACCCTTGACCGGCTTTTACCTCCCCCCCCTCTCTCTCTCTCTCTCTCTCTCTCTCTCTCTCTCTCTCTCTCTCTCTCTCTCTCTCGTCAGCTAAAATCAAGGTCACTTGTCAAGAGTAGAATACAAAATATTTACTAACTCGGTGTCACAACCAATACATTCCAGTAAGAAAGGGACCTTTCTTTTCCCCAGAAACTTTTTGGGGCATGCGTAATCAATTTGTGATTAAACAATACTAAACAATAGAAAGACCGAGTTTGGAGAAAGTTTGTAGATTTTTGGTGGTCGGTAAAAGGAGAAAGGTTTTGTTTCATTTACTCTTTTATTTCTATTTTTTTTATTATTTATTTATTTATTTGTTTAATGTAGGTACAAGTCAGTAAGTGAGGGTCAACGCCTCTGACCTACCAAACGAAAATGGTTTCCCAACGGGAATGCAGTTTTTAAATAGTAACTCATAGAAAGCTGGATAATTAGACGGAATGCCTCTCCTCGATCTCCACCTCCTCCCATTACCACACCCTTAGAAAGTTCTCAGATATACATGATCCCATTTCCACTAAACTTTTTCAAAGTAAAATAATTTTTTTTTTTTTTTTTTTTTTTACTTCATATATACGATTGCACGTGTTATATCCTGTCTTCCTCAGTCACCAACCAAGGGTACTAACAGTTTTGGTGACTACGGCTTGGCAAGGTCCTATGTAATAATAATTACGGCTTTGGTCACTGGACAGGATATTATTTTGTTTTTGATTGAATCTTGTCTTCCCTCACTCTCGATGATAAAAGTTTTTTTTTTTTTATGATAACATTTTATGGCGATCGTCTCCGTAGTGGGTGGTATTCTTCCAATATTAAAAAAAATAAATAAATAAAATAAAACAACAATTTTGGAAATCACTGGCAAAAAATGAGGAGAACGATCTCTATTACCGAAAAATAAAAAAAAGAAACAGGACTCATTCACTGAACTAAAACGTTACCTTAACCAAACTGCGGCCTAGTAGGATCAAGAACCGACCTCTATACTCAGACAAGGAACTTATATACTGAATATTTGAAACTAGCAGGACCTGTGTTCCCAACGTTGTCCAGAGAAAATATGAAATAGTGATTTTTTTTATATTAAAAAATAGAGTATCAACCCTGAAAAAAAAAAAAATCAGAACCCATTTCACTGTAAGTAATTTAAGTAATTAAAATTAGATTTTCAGAGAATTCCAGAAGAAAATTTTTATTATTATTCTACTTGAGAAATCCTTCTAGACTGAAACAATGTTTTTTATTTACAGAACATTTTCCACAGATAATAATGAAAAAGGTTTTAAATACTAGTTTTTTGTAAATAGTCTAATTTTTTTCCAAAAATAAAAAATGAAATAAAAAAAATTAATGTTTTCTTGTGCGTTTGAAACTAAATGTTAAATATTTTATGTAAAAAAATATTGTTCTAATAATGTTTTCAATACAGAATAATCTCGTAGAAATTAGTTTTGATACTGCGTAAGAAGAAATCTTGTAAACTGGGCCAATTTTTATTTTGTTTGAAGAACAGGATTTTCCACAAATAATATTGAAAATAGTGTTTTAAATACCTTTTGTAAATATTTTTTTAATATCTTTGACCCCTATTATGACCCCTTAACATTTATTGTTTTTGGTTCAAATCAAGTTATTAAGTTAGATCCATGTCCAAGGAACCTATATCTAAAATTTCAAGTGTTTAGACCCAAAATTGTCGGGGGAGTTTGGTACAGTTCTCAAAGGTCAAATCGTTGAACTTTGACCTCTTAACAGCCAAATTTCTGGCCGAAAACCGATCGCAAAGATTTTCCCAAATCTCAGTACCCTGTATATCAAATTTCGAGTCTGTAGACTTAAAATTGACAGAGTTATTGCATAGGGAAATGTACACACACAGACACGTTCACTTATATATATATATATATATATATATATATATATATATATATATATATATATATAGAGAGAGAGAGAGAGAGAGAGAGAGAGAGAGAGATAGTAGGCGCCGATTTGTCTATCTTGTACCTGCAGCGTGTAAAAAGAATATGACCAGACTAGTCATATATTATTATAAAGAAGGCATAAATCTTTGATCTATCAACATGTTTTTCTCAGATTATATTTGGTTTAAGTGCGTGGGGGTGGGGAGTGGTGTAAAAGAAATAGTTGAGTTTCTGTAGACTTTCACATCCTTTTATGTGAATTTTCTCGTTTTTTAGTTTGAAGTAAATTCTCTGTCAGGTCAATGTTGACTTGTTTTACAACTTTTATTTTCTTTCTCCCTACGAATCAAGTTATTATTTATTTATTTATTTATTTATTTATTTATTGTTAATGGCTAGAGCCGTGGCCGTCGTAAAATATATAGAAGTAGACCTAGTCACTAAAAGTCACGTGACCTGCTAACGTCACAGAATAAAGTAGAACGGGTACAGTACTGACTAATACGAAGGATGGTCATTTTCTGTTTCAAGTCTGAAAGATATTACTGAGAGATTTATAAAACTAGTCCAAAAGTGACTATTTTATTTTCTGAAAGCTAAACAATTATTTTATATTTGGACACGTGAAATTAAAAGGGGGTATTTTTTGCCGTTAAAATATTTGTTGAAAGTGTTTTTAATTCACACGCAACTTTAATTTTAAGTTAAAAATATGCACCCAATTTTAAAATTTATTCTTACGACAGCGGCCACAACAGAGCATACCGACGTCTCCCTCCTTCTGACGTAAGCTGCATAGCATGCTAACGCTTATGCTAACTATGATAAAAGCATTCAATTATTTGCATTGGTTCAATATGGACCTCCTCTTGAAAGCGATGATGGTTGACAGTTGTACTTGTAAACGTTACCCACTCCCTCATTTTTATTTTTGCTGATTCTGAAAACTTTTTCCTGGTTGTAAAAGATATTTTATGTCTTTGGCTATTTTTAGACAGACCCAGCAATTTTATGGAATTACTAGACTACCCGTGACCCGTTGGGTCAGTATGTTATATTAGCTATGGAATTCATGTATGAGCGTGACACTTATGACATAAAGAATATATATATATTTTTTTTTTTATATAACAAACATTTCTATGAAAGTATATTAAAATGAAAAATCACAGATGGATCACTCAAACATGAAAAAAAATCCTCCCTATTTGTGTAATCACTCAAAAATCGAAAATTAAACATGATTTTCCTACGAATCGAACGTCGACGAAAGTCCTTTAGCAGCAAAAATGCACATGAACCTACCGATGAGAAATATAAGAATGAAAAACCCATATTGGAATCCTTCAACAAGTTATAGAAACTTAAAATCTAAAAAAAAAAATAATTAATAAAACCTGAAGCAAAAAAATAAAACCTAAATAAATAAAATAAAATAAAACTAATATTGAAACAGATTAGTAAATGTGTCAACAAATTCACCGTTCTCACACAACTATTTTGTATCTAGAAATGTAAACAAAAAATAAAAAAAGAAGGGAGGAAAAGGGACGGATAGAGAGTAGTAGTAGTAGTTTTACTACAATCGTTCTTATGTTTGTCAACGGGTTAAAGTTATTTAGTTGTAAGAAAATAGCGACAGTATAAGTGTAATAAAGAATAGTTGCAAAACGCCCCCACTCTTCTCATGTTAAATAATAATTTCGAAATAATAACGTTAATATTTCAGTGCACAGGTCAAAATCTGCAAAAGAAGCAATTTGTGTTTATTTGTTTACGTTGTTATGGGTTAATGTTTATGCGCGCATAATGAGTGATGTAGCCCACTGGAAAGTGGGTTACATCACTCATTACAAGGTCATTTGAGTTTTATAATTACATAGATAGATTGAATGAATCTGCCGCCCTCTTTCTTCTCTCTCTCTCTTTTTATCTTTGCCTCTCTTTCTCTCTATTTCTTTCTTCCTATGTTATGTAGCAAGGTGTTTATTCACAGTGCAATGAAGGGGTGGGGTTTTGCTACTAGTCAGTTTTATTGGAGGTTAGTGGATACAAATGCACTAAGTTCATTGGAACACACTATAGGAAAAAAGCATGGATGCAACATTGTGGTAAAAGAATTTTTTTTTTTTTTTTTTTTTTCAAACATAACTCAATAACCAGACTAAGGAGATTTTAACATATTTTGTGTTATTATAGCATATTATAAAAAAGCTTTAGAGAAACAAACATTCATTAACTCATATTTAGTACAATAATAGGCCCCTAAAATAATTTTTTTCTTTAAACAGCTTTACAGTCATTTTTGTCAAGTCAGATAGAAATAGACAAATTTTATAGCACCAAAGAAATCACTGTAAGATTGTAATAGCCACAGCTAAGTGTAAATTTACTGAGATAAATAGAAAATGTATCGAGTCACAAAAATTAGGAACTATGTTGCCACCTGTAGGCCAGTGTACCAATAGGACAGGGCACAAAAAAGAGAATCTCGGACTTAATAGGTCCAGCACTGCCTACAAAGCTCCAGCCCCGTCTCATTGCTACAATGTTGCTTTTCTGCGTTTTATTTTTACAGTTACTTCCACAGAATCTGTACCAACAAACTTCACTTTTACCCACTCAACATAAACTTTCCCTACCAAAACAATAAAAAAAAATATTTCTGGAACGCCACTAGAAAAAGAACCGGAAAAGCACTTCAACTACTTGGCCACAAAGACAAGTGGTTAAAAAGAGCTCCAATTAATGTTGAGAACCGAAATAATACACGGATCCATAATTGTTGTTTTAATATTCATGTCTGCTCATTATTTAATTTTTGTTTTGTTTGAAACGTAAAAATACATGATGAATAAATACCCAAAATATTTTATAAAAGACAAACATGTTTTGTGTTTGTGTGTATTAAATTAGATATGTGTTTATGTTTATATATTTCCATGCATATGTGTTCTATTTCTGCTGTGTTTAAAAGAATGACAACACACTAATACATGAAAATATAACAATACATTTTTATTGTTGATGACAGTTATGGATGGTTGGTGGGTCAAAAGAAGATGCACACATAAATTCAGTGAGTCGATTCTTCAACCAAATCGTCAACCAACAACAATATTCTAATTATATAACCATTTACGACCACTTGAAATGCCCCTTTGGAATCGTATTGTCACTGTAGCCACACTCAAAGGTGTTTTATTACGCCATTGTTATTTTACTGGATTGACTTGACTTTGATTACACCTGTATAACTTTTTACCGAAAATAGCTTTTCAAATATACTTTTAACTTATGTTCTTTTTGACAATTGATTAAGTTTATTGCTTTTTTACAGCAGATGCCTGTGTCAGGTTTATAATTTTTATTTAAATGACCTTTTGGACCTTTCTGTCAAAATGATTTCTTGATACATACGGTTTAGATATCCAACATATGATTCACTTCTAAACTAATTAACTAATCATTATAAATTTTGGAACAACATAGATGCCAGGTGTAAGGGTGGATAATTTGTGTTATATTTAGTTTGATTTTGTTTTATGCAAATAGGGTAAAAAGAAGTGGGTTGACACCTTTTTTTCAAAATTAAAAAATCTCCAGTTTTTTGTGAAATTTTAACCCGTTAGTATCAGATATCAATTAATAAATATTCCCAAAATTTGTTTCTTGAAGTATGTTAAAGTGTTTTTAAAGGACCTAACATCTCATTTGAAAATTCAAATATTTCAGATTTGAATTAAACTTAGTGTATAGTCATTAGACACCAATTAAGCAAGATTCACTTAATTCACTGAATTTTAAGTTCTTAAATTTGAAATATTTCCTAGAATCAAAATCATATAATGGATTCTGATCAAAATTAGAATAAAGGTTCTAGATATAAGGTTTAGTATCCTTATATTTTGATTTTAATATTTGGAAGAGAACATAAAAGCAGTACCAACTTGTTTAAGGAATTAATTTTACCTATTCTGGGACAGCTATTTTTCTTATATTAAGTTGGTGCAAAAATAATGTCGTTTTTATCAGATATGCACTGCAAAAACCGACATTATTTTTGCACCAACCTAATATATATATATATATATATATATATATATATATATATAACTGAATATGTGTGGGATTTTTGTATGTCCTCTATAGACAGAAGGGTTGGAGAATTTACATAAAATCTAAATGTATTATCATGTAAAATTTATCAGAGAAGATAATGGAAGAATTCCTGAACCTCTAAGAGCTCCCTGTAGAAACTAGGAGGGCATAACTTCCTTAAAACGTCAAATATATATTATTTTTTATTAAATTGAAATCGTGTATATAAATTTAGAGGGGGAAGAAGACAATGAAAGTGATCCTGAATTTTTATGTGCCTTTTTAACTTGATGGAGCTATAGTGGCCAAACCCCTTAAAACTTTGGATTTATGAATTTTATCAATTTTCGACCAACTTGTTACATCTTCATACTTATACATCAATTTAAATATCCATTTTGCATCTTTATGTAATTTTTTGAACATTACTTTCTTCCGAACTTTGCTGCTTTCAATTTTTTTTGCGCTAATCAACAATTTTATAGCAAGTTTACGAAAAAAAATTTTTGTTAACCTAATTTTCCTCTAAAGAAAAAAAAGCCAAATTTTTAAACTTCATTGAATAAGGAAATAATTTACTTTCTTAAGTTCCGTGTTTATGAACAATAAATTTTGTAAATCATAATTTGCATAATTTTAATTCCCACTCATATATATATATATGAATTGGGACTGATTGAAATTCCAAATATATATATTTAAAAAAAAACTTTTCTTCGTTTCTTGACCTTACTAAAAAAAAAAACTTCATTTCACTCTGAAATTACCAGTTCTGGTTAGTTTCTCATTTTTATAAACATTTTGCAAATTTTTTTTTTTTGTGTATTTTATGATCACCGTCATATAATGCAGTTTCATACAATGCTAAAACCAGCAAAATTTTTAGCTTTGCTGTGTGTATGAATTTGCTAACATATTTCTTTCCTCTGACGAAAAGATTTTTTGTATTTTTTGTAACTCGGCGAAATAAGGATTCTTCTGTTGATAAAATCTCAGTATTTAGTGAAATTGAATTATTGTATACTCAATTAAAACACCATTCGCCTATCTCTACTGATGAATTAACTAGTGTTAAAATTCAGTTGGGCGAATTAGGTCGGAGGTTTTCTGCCATAAATACTAAATCTAGTGATTTTGTTTGGCAGAAAAATCATTTTGAAGCGGCAAAATTAATTAGGTCTAATCCCGACATTTATCTTTCTCACCCGGATAAAGGATCGGGCGTTGTTATACTTAACAAAACGGATTATATCTCCAAAATGTTACAAATCTTGGACGATAAAAGTAAATTTCTCCGTTTGGGTGATTTAAGCCATGATGATACTTTTCGTATGGAAATAAAAATCCAGAAAAGATTTCTTCAACTTCATAAAAGCGGATTTATTTCTAAAGAGATTTATGATAGAATCCGACCCATTGGCTCTCAAAGGCCTAGAATGTACGGTTTACCTAAGGTCCATAAACCCAACATTCCTTTGCGACCCATTTTATCTATGCTGGGTTCTGCACAACACGAACTTGGTAAATGGCTGGTTGATCTTCTTAAACCTGTGCTTTCTTTTTATTCAGTCCATTGTATCTCTGATTCTTTTCAATTCGTATCTCAGATACAAAAATTACCTTTATCTAAAAATACCGAGTTCTTGGCTTCCTTTGACATTAATAGTCTTTTTACTAATATACCTTTGGATGAAACCATTGGTATTTGTGCTGACTATCTATACCGTGGCCCCTTAAAATCTCCACAATTTCCTGAACGAATTTTCGTTGAACTGATGGAACTTGCTACTAAATCAGTCTCCTTTAGTTTCAACAATATTATGTACCGTCAAATTGATGGGATATCTATGGGTAGCCCTCTTGGTCCTTCGTTAGCCAACATTTTCGTTGGATTTTTGGAAAACGAATTATTTTCCAAAATTACTAAGCCAGCATTCTACACACGCTACGTTAATGATACTTTTGCATGCTTTCCCTCTCGTATTGTTAAAAGGATTTCTTCTGCTACTCAACGTTGTTTTCCAGCTACTATGCTTAGAGTAGTTTACACAACTCGAACCTTTTTCTCTTCTTTTCGTAAAGATGTTTTGCCAACCATTCAAAAGAACTCTGTTGTTTATAAATTCGTTTGTCAGTGTGGAGCTGACTACGTTGGAAAAACATCCCAAAGATTAGAAATGAGAATATCCCAACATATCCCTCGGGATATTCGACTACACCAGGTTTCGAGAATATCCGGGCACTCCCAAGCTCATGAGTCTGCCATTGGTAATCACCTGTTGAGTATAAATAGGTGTGCCGATCAATATTCCGATGGGTGGTTTTCTGTTCTATACAGTGCTAGGTCGAACTATCATCTCAATATTATTGAGGCATTGGTTATTAACAACTCTCGACCTAGCCTGTGTAGACAAAAGATTCTGAAACACCAGTTGGAGATATTCATTGATTTAAAACCACCTGAACAGTGAGATTTTTTTTTTTTTTCCCCACTGTTCTTCCAACTGTTACCAAAATTCTCTTCTTCCCTCATTCGTTTTCTTAGTTTTTAATTTATCATTCTGACGTTTCCTCTTAGAGGGTCAGACGATAAGGCCTTAAGGTAATTTTAATAATTTCACCTGCCCATTTCTTGTTTTTTTGGTATTTAAATTAAATGATGTTTCCTCTGAAATTTCTCCTTCCATTTTGCTGTACCAAAAGTTTACTTATATATATATATATGTATATATATGTATATATGTCTAGGTATTTAATAATTATTATAGTAAATTATATATATATATATATATATATAATTTACTATAATAATTATTAAATACCTACAGACACTAGTGTTTCATCTTTTCGAGAATCATGAGTGCAGGGGGACACAATTAACACCAGTTGATACATCCAATGTATATATATTTAAGAGAGGGAGAACAGTTGAACTCATACGGCCCAGTTCATTGTGTTGACTCTACAGCAATTTATGTTTGAACAAGTAATTTAATAAAATAAAATCCCATTTTATTTTATTAATGAACTGCAGTGATATAATAAAGCATGCTTTTAAAGTTTTATAAGAATTGGTTATAAAAAGATAAACTCCTAAATTACTTTTTAGCATAAAAAAAATTAAAGAAATATCTTTTAATGAATCCGGTTTTTTGCATGATGTTCCAAATTCTAGATAATAATTCAGTTGTGAGTTCAATTTTCAACTCTTTTATCATAGAGATATGGTATCTGTAAAAGAAACTCTTGTATAAAACATGTCAAGGTCATATTTGCAAAGATAGAAAGAAAACTGAGAATTATTATCTTTAGAGAAACAGATTCAGATTTCACTCATAATTATCTGTTATTAATATGTATCATTGACATGCTATAGTTATCTATATAATTAATCAAAACATAGCGTTTGTAGTCCAGTCAAAATGTGGCTGAACCTAAAACAAATTGCTAACAGGGATCTTTAACTTGCATATTGGGCATGAATAACCTCTTTCAGATAAAAAAAAGTTTACCACAAGTAAACTTACCAAAAGGGGTCAACAGCTGCCATCTTTAAAATCCAACTTAATATTAAAATTTCGAGACATAAAATTCCT
The DNA here is from genome assembly GCF_053919585.1 of Euprymna scolopes. Taxonomy (NCBI): domain Eukaryota; kingdom Metazoa; phylum Mollusca; class Cephalopoda; order Sepiida; family Sepiolidae; genus Euprymna; species Euprymna scolopes. The sequence continues at coordinate 66,449,413 of NC_136496.1, forward strand.
GATATTTCCTGACAAGTATGACCATTATTCCTGATAGTTACTGACAAAAATAAACCTTTCTACTAAACAAAAAAAACTTTATTAAATTAGAAATAAAAAAAAATCTTTTGCATGAAAACCCACACAGGGCCCACCCCAAGCCACATTTTCTTGGTGTTTTAAATTCTAATGATAGGTAACTGTATGCTTAAGAATAAACTAACACCAAAAAATGACTAGCCCCAGCCATTACTTTCATGCTTTTTTAAATTTCTTATACAAATATCTATCTATATATCTATAAAAGTGAAAATGTGCGTGTGTGTTTGTGTACATTTCCCTACCAAATAACTCTGTCAATATTCAGTCTACAGACTCAAGATTTGACATAAGGAGTATTGAGATTTGAGAAAATCTTTTTAATTGGTTTTCGGCCAGAAATTTGTCTGTCAAGGGGTCAAAGTTCAACGGTTTAACTTTTGAAAACTCTACTAAACTCCTCCGCGAATTTTGGGTCTAAACACTTGAAATTTTCGATGTAGGTTACTTGGACATGGGTAAAACTTTGTATTTTGATTTAAGACCAAAATAAATGTTAAGGTGTCAAAATTGGGGTCAAAGTTTTAAAAAATTGACCTCTGCGGTCTCTATGAAATTACTCATAGAAATTTTGGTCTAAACATTTGAAAGCTTACATAAAGTGTATTCATAAGGCCTGACCATGTGGGCCTGGGTGGCTGTAAAATAAGTGAAACCTCCCAAAGGATTTCAACATTAGCAGTGGAATCAACAACTTTCTTGGCCTGAAGCTCTTTAAATGTCACTGGTGTTTTGTTGGTGTGTTGATGTTGATCCTTCCAACCCTTATTATATCTTCTGAAAGAACCTGAATCCTTGGAACTGGTTTTGCTTTAATTTTCTTGGGCGTAAAAGATGCTATCATGCCCATGCTGTGGAATGTGTTGAATCCATCAATACTCCTTACATTATGGTCCACATTATCAGCTACGAACTGCGCAAAAGTGCAAGGAGAACTCTTGGTCTAACGGCCTGCATTATGGCTTGACCTATTGATGCAAGTTTCAGATCATTGTCTTTGCCTGCAAATATCTTCCTGAGAAAGATCAGCAATGTTTTAGGAACGTATTCAAGAATCACATCCTGTTCAAGATCATTCTTAGACGGGTAATATTTTGAACTTGTCTAGATACTTTTAATGTCATTCTTGATAAGCTTGGCTGCCGTCTCTCTGATTCTAATGACCTCTGATTCTGAATTGCCTGTTGAGCGGCTCTGTGTATAGAATTTTGCTGTACTTAAGAATGTAACAATATTAGGTTTCTCATTAATTTCAGTCACAATGATTTTATCTTTGAAATGTTCTAGCAATCGAGATTTTATGCATGAGAGACTGTATGGTTCAAAGCCAGTGTCCTCCATTTTTTTTTTTTTTTTTTTTTTTTTTTTTTACAAGATCGACAATGGTGAGTTGCTCCTCGTCATTTTGCTGCAAATAATTAGCAACTTCCAGAAATGCCTGCTTTCTCTCTGAATCCTCTGGTCTACTAAGGTTTTGTTTCTTAGAAGAATCAGCAGAAGAGAGTGCCTTAGGAATGTTTTTATTGGAATAAAAGTTTGCAAAACATATTCTGTGATAACAGGTCAGCTACAGAACCTATTCCACTTTTAACAGTGGATGCCCAACCATCATTTTTTTTTTTTTTTTTCGGACTTTCTCATAAACTTTTATAATTCTGTCCTTAAATTCAATAATTTCTATATGGGAAACATCAATACCTCTTTTCTTTCTATCAGATTTTGCTCCAGAACCACAAAAAAGACAATGTTCCTTAAAATTAAACACACAAAAGTTGGATTCTTAGATGGCAGCCGTTGACTCCTTTGGGCAAGGTTGCTTGTGGTAAGCGTTTTTTAATCTGAAAAAGAGCTTATTCATACCCAATATCCAAGTTAAAACCTTTATTAGTAATTGGCTTGAGGTTCAGCCAAAAAATTAGCTAGATTTACTGGACTATTCTGTGAGAATTCATGTTCAAATGTAAAAAAAAAACTTTTTTGAAGTCAACTGTTATAATTTTACGTTTTAAATTACATATTTTTTTTAGTTTAACTGTATTTTAAAATTTTTTATTTAATTTAATGATCAAACCTATATAGTAAGTAGTTCGATTAAACTTCATAAAAATCCAATTTAAAACCTAGGGGAAGATGGATCAGGAAAGAATTTGGCACTGTGGTGATGTATGGAACAAAACATAATTAATGATGGTTGGAAATATGTGCCGCATGGAGAGAGCTAAAATCTGATGACCTTAGAGAAAGATTAGATCTGGATAGTACATGGAGATGTGTGTAGAACAGGAGACTTTGATGGTTTGGGCACATTGAATCAATTGATGAAAGTTGTTTTGGTTAGCTGTAGAACAGTTGAGGAAGAAATCAGTTGACTGTGGAAACATATGGGAGGAAATGATAAGGATTTAAAAAAAGAGGGATAAATAAAGATCGGGCCAGAGATAGGTTAGTTTGAAAGTAATTTTCCAAAAGCTGTCCAAGCTGTGCCACTATGTAAAGCGGACATTGAACCGAATATAATGAATCAGCATGTCACAGCTGTTACATACACACACACACATATATATATATATATATATATATATATATATATATATATATATATATATATATATATATATATATATGAAACAGCTGCATGGTAGGCAGCTGATAATCCCCGTTTTCTATTCAACAATTGTAGTTAAGTTTGTTGGTTTTTTTTTTTTTTTTTTTTTTTCATTCTTATATAGTTGAATTCTATTTTGTAATTGTAGACTTTTTAGAAGTGCTAAGTCTGCAATAGGTTAAATTTAGTTTTTTTTTGTTTTTTTTTTTCCGGGAATTTAAACTACATTCTTTATTTTTATTTTTACATTACTTAAAGCTTCTTTAGAATATATATATATATATATATATATATATATATATATATATATATATATATATATATATATATAATTTAACTTTAACCACTAAACTTATATATAAAAGTGAAATTGTCTGTGTGTGTACATTTCCCTACCAAATTACTCTGTCAATTTTCGGTCTACAGACTCAAGATTTGATATAAGGAGTATTGAGATTTGGCAAAATCTTTTAAATTGGTTTTCGGCCAGAAATTTGGCTGTCAAGGGATCAAAATTCAACGATTTGACCTTTGAAAACTCTATCAAACTCCTCCGCCAATTTTGGGTTTAAACACTTGAGATTTTAGATGTAGATTCCTTGGACATGGATCAAACTTTTTAAAGAGATTTGAGCCCAAAACAATAAATGTTAAGGTGTCAAAATTGGGGTCAAAGTTAAAAAAACAATTGACCTCTCAGCCAATTTTTGGTTTAAACATTTGAAATTTTACATAAAGGGTATTCAGGCATGCAGCAAGCTTTTTAATCAGTTTTGGGGCGAAAATTTGGCTGCCAAGAGGTCAAAATGTAAAGAGTTGACCTTTGCAGACTCTACCAAACTCTTATCTTATCTCTTATCTTATAATTTATTCCTTTAATTCAGTTGACATTTACAATTCTTGACAGTATCTGTTTCGTAGTGCAATATATATATATATATATATATATATATATATAATAAATTCCACAGCCAAACAACGTCGCAGCCCACAAGAGCTATGACAGTCAAAGAACCGGAAGTCCAAGACTCAAGTTTCGCCCTCATTTGGGCTCATCAGTTAGACACATCCGAACTCAGGATTCGAAACCCGAGCCTCTTGCATGCAAGGCAAGCACTCTACCAACTGAGCAAACGCCCTGCACACAAGATCAAGCAAACGCCCTGCAATACAGATCAAGCAAACCGCGCCGAAATCCGACTATGAAATGAACCTTCTTCATCTCAACAAGGGACGCGGTCATCCAACCAGCTAATAACCCCAAACCGATGTCTCACAAATAGGAGTTTTAACTCGAAAGGACGATGCCATCCAGCAATGCTAACCAAGCGAGCAACTTATGATAGGATTTTCAGAATGTGAGAGATTGTATATAGTAAATTCCACAGCCAAACAACGTCGCAGCCCACAAGAGCCATGACAGTCAAAGAACCGGAAGTCTAAGACTCTAGTTTCGCCCTCATTTGGGCTCATCGGTTAGGCCCATTCGAACTCAGGATTCGAAACCCGAGCCTCTTGCATGCAAGGCAAGCACTCTACCAACTGAGCAAACGCTATATATATATTAGTTCCATATCTGTCTTATTTATAAAAAAAATCTCTCAAGCATATATGGAATTTAAATTTCAACATTTTGGAATGCTTCCTACCGATATATTTTTTATTTATTTTTAATAACCTATATTCTATTAAAAAATGTAAATATTTTCCTACAAGAAATTAAAGGAAATGGCAACATCGATGAACAAAACAAAATTGAAGAAGTCTCCTGGGCAACGCTGAGCAGATATAGCATTTTAGTGAGTATTTATCAAATTCAAACATTAGAATCTTATTTTTCTTTAACCTTCTCTTAACATTTTAAACAATAATAAGAAAAAGATACGCATATTATAATCTCTTGGGATCTTTTAAAAAGGGAAGATATTCACTTTGCTTGTAAATCTTAAGAGAGAACTACCAAGAATGGATTTTTTCAAAGGGTTTTCTCAACTTTACAATTTTTATGAGAATAATTATTGTTTGGGTGTGTCTTGCAAGAATGCTTTATTTTCTTGTAACATTAGATTTGTTTTTATTTGGAATCTTTAACAACTGAAGAACTTATACCACTTTTTTTTTTTTTCCTTCTTTGACTCTACTTATACGTCAAAATGAACATGTTTCACTTGGGGAGTTAAATTCCCAAACTAGATTTCTCAGATTCCCACTAAACAGACAACTTGGAAGAAAATAGATGCGCTTATTATCATTATTAACAAAGACGATTGTCAGAGGATCTTGATTGACCTAGAAGGAGATGATATTGTTTTCATATCTCTGATGAATTGAATAATCTCGGCTGTTAGTGGAAAGTGGAATCTCGAGGTTTACAGCGATTTGATGTTATGTCCAGCTTCAGATTGATTTTTCACATATGGCATCTATGAAATGGTGAGAATTCTTCTAATAATGACCCGTGTTATACTTAAATGGTGATATAACAAAAGTGTCAATTAGTATTAACTTTTACTTCTACTTTGTACAACTCTGAGTGCTGGCCATTAACAAAGTAAGTAGAAAGGAGACTATTACCATGGAGGTAAAGATTTTGCTTTGAGCTTCCTGTCTGGCCAAATACAACCATATCTGAAGTTATACAGATCTCAGTAAACTGACCTAAATAATTTCTTTTTAAACATGATTATTATTAGTGACTAATTTCTAAATTTTATATTATATTTACTTAGATAGTATGATCATTATCACAGCTCCGTAATTATAAGCAATTATTACATATAAATGATTCTGCTTTGTTTCCTTTCCTTTTTTTTATTTATTTATTTTATTCATTTTATTTCATTTATTTATTTTTTTTTTTTGAGGCATCGTTTTAATGGTGAATTTTCCCTGTTTTTCAAAATCTCAGTGTCTTAACTTTCTCATTGCTTTTCCTAAATTTTGTTCTATTTTTGTTCTTGAACAAATTAATTTTTGAAATAAACTGTTTGCGATTACCTATAGATTAACAGTGTATTTGAAATATTGATTAAAATTAATTTACTAAAAATTTCATTATGGTTTTTCTCTTTCCGCTATTAATTTTCCTTTTCACTCCATATTTTCTATAGCTGCCGTAATGCAACTAAAGCCAGCTTATTTGTATTTTTCCATTTCTTATTACACAAATAAGCAGTCATAATTTAAAGAAAACATTTTTTTAATGATTTATTTCAATTTATTATAATTTAATTTTCTAGCAATAATTTCTACCAATTAAACAGCTATTGTTTTCATCTTGTGTGTTATTTTCACAAGGTCACTTATATATATATATATATATATATATATATATATATATTACTAGCAGGTCGCCCAACATTACCCAGTCGTAAAATATGCATAAATATTATGTTTTAATTCATACAGAAACTGAAACATGTGCAGGCAAGTATTATGTTTTTATTTAATCAGTTCACTTCTTGCAAGTAAAAAAAAAAAAAATACTCAAGCTGAGATCGAAACCAAAATCAAAAATAGTGATTCAAGTACGATTTTCAAACCTACTTATTCTTAACATAAAGAAGCTGTCATGTTTCATGACCGCATATGCGCAGTCGGGAAACAGTTGAAAAACAGATAAAAGTTCAATGACCTCCAAGTAACAATTTTTCAATTTTTACCCCCTTAACAGCCCCTTTTTTTTAGGATGAAAACCGGAGTAAAAAGTTTTCCACTAAATATCCTATATACCAAATTTCGAGTCTGTAGATAAAAAATTTGAGTATATAGTATCCTCACACACATTCTCACTTTTATAGATATATAGATTTTATAATAGAGGGAGAGAGGGGGGTTACCCCCTTATTGTGTGTGTGTGTGTGTGTGTGTGTGTGTGTGTGTGTGTGTGTGTGCATGTTTATTTATTTATCCACTCCAGATTTATAGGCGGCATGTTCAATGGGTAGTTTATAACCAGGCAAAGTCACTGCTACTTTTAACCTCCTTCCTCTCTTTCTAAATTGAGGAAGAGAGACAGCAAAAAAAAAAAAAGAAATAGTAATATTATTCAGCTGGTGGCTCCATGGGAAAAGAGAGAGGAAGAGTTAACGAACAGAAAAAGGGTAATTTCGGATTTTATTTTATTTTATTTATTATTTAACTGACTTTGCAAACTCACTTTTTTCTGATTCAAACAATCTTACCAGAGTTTAATGGCTGACCCAACATGTGATAGGTATTCTCGTTAGGATTTTGCTAATAAAATTAAGATTCGGGGTCATGCATTTTGGTTAGATATATTTCAGAGACTCTCTAAAAGTTTAATATTACCATTGTTGTAATGAAATCAAATTTTTGTAACATGTTTGGATCATTTTCATTGACCCTAGATTTTGTTTTGCTTGTAGATGAGGATTATTTTCATATTTATTTATCGTTTTCTTTTTTATCTTTACAATCTGACGCCATTAAGAAATGATACATGCAATCTAGACAAGCCAATATTTCATTCAGTCAAGTTTTTGGAAACTATAAAGTGCAGCTTTGCACCTTGATGCCGCTAGGGTTTTTACCGCAACACCAAATTCAGCAGTCCGTTTTTATAATGACCTTTTTCCTGTTGATTGCGGTATAAAGCTGGCCCTGTGCAGTTCTAAGAGGTCCACCCTTCCAGCCTTCTCTCTTTGAGAAGGGATTAGTTTATTGCTAATCATCTGAGGCGCCTCTATCTGGAAATGCCTCCGCAGGAGCGCTGATTTTTCAATCCCACTTTCCGACCCTTGTGTCACATTTCTCAATGTGGGAGAGAAATAAATACCACCTTCAAGTGTTGTTTTCTGTCTACAATGTTTGAAAATTTTCCCCTTATTCACTCCAAAAAAGGTATATTCCCACTGAGACATAACTGTGAATAGGGGCTTGATTTATAGGGGGGGGGGCTAAGTGGGGAGTTGTTCACATTACATTTAAATTCTTGCATCTTGGTACAGTCAGGAGGAAATTCCCAATGTATGCAGCCTGATGGAAAGAAGCAATTAGAGTATAAGGTTTTTCGACATCTAAAGTGAAGGGATAGGATTTTGGCTGCTAGTTGGGTTGTTTGAAGTTGTCTATGTTGAGAAATCACAAGTGCAGTAAATTCGTCAGAACACTCGGAAGTACTTGTAAAACAAGCACAAGGATGCAACATTGTGACTGTACAATAGGGGCTGGAGATTGGTAGCCGGTGCCAGACCTATTAAAATACTCTTTTTTTTTTTTTTTTTTTTTGCACTCTGTCCAAGAGGGAAAGACTAGTAGTTTATGCATCAGACTATATGTGGTAACAATACTTTGTGCATGGGCGAATGGTGGCCTTGTAGAGATATATTATGATACTGGCAGGAGTAGCCTATTTTCTTTACAGCAGACTGGGCAGTATTTTCTATCTATGTATTCCAATTGATATTATCTGTGACTATTAGGCCAAGGAGTTTGAAATGTGAGTAGATATTTATTGGTAGATAATTGTGAATAAATAAATAAATATGAATAAATGTGGGTGGATAAATATGGGTAGATATTAATGGGCAAATATGTGTAGATATTAAGGAATAAATATGAATAGATAATTCTCTTTCGGTCTCATCTTGTTTGATACCAATGACACATCTGATGGTGGATGAAAACTGAAACTACAATTAAATAATTGCTGATGACAACATTACAAACGTGTCATATAAAATTAGCATAAATTCCAAAAATTACCACAAATGATCCAGTTGAAACAAAAATTACAAGTAAAAATAGAATTTATCGAATTATCGAGTTTTATCGTTTTAATATGGAACAGTTGTACAACTAATGCAATATAACAAACTGACTTATCTCCCCTGGCTTAAATTGACTTAAATGAAGGGTCTGCCATTTTTAAACAGATGGATGAGTTTTTGTAATTTATGGAATCTATACCAAGTCTGACATGACACATAAATACATAATGTTTTCATTTAAAATGTATTGGGTTAAAAGATCAATCTACACAAGCACTTTTTTTGTATTTGGTGGTATCAGATAACATTAACTATTTGTACATTTGGAAAGTAATTGTTTCTATAAATGAATGAGTTACTTGAATTTTTTATTTCATTTTTCTTTTTTATTGAAATTTTAAAATTAATTTGTTTTTATTATTTAAATATGGATCCACATTTTACTTAAATTTTGTTTGATGGGAAATTTTACTTTTTTTTTTTTTTACATAGGCGTCACCACTTATCAAGGCCGATGGGCCACTCAAGGATAAGGGTTAAAGAGTGTAGTGTAGTCAAAAGGACAATATAGTAACCGATAGTAATGGAAGTTCGGTAAATTTGTTAACTTAAGTGGAATGGCTCATCAGAAACTTGTTCACGTTGGACTTGAAGACAACCATATTATAAACAGCTGGAAAGCAGGAAAACGGAAGACAATTCCACAGGCGTGCAGTTCTAAGAAAGAAGCTTTGATCATGGAATCTATGTTTAGGTTTAGGTACAGATAAAGAGTGGGGAAAATTATTGATAATGTTTTCAGCTAGTCTAGTGTTTCTTGTGAAAGTTTGGCGAGGGGGGACTATAGATTGAAGCTCAGTTGAACACTTTCCATGAAAATAACGATAAAGCAAAGACAAACTTGCAACATCTCTTCTGTGAGATAGAGGTTGCAGCAAAGAGAAAAGGACATCTCCCACCAGGCCACGAAGTCTATTGAAATCCTTAATGCATTTTAAGGCATCCAATAATATTTGATTGTTGACTTTTGTAAGAAGCTTACGACCTAGTGTAACGCGTGTTCAGTTATTGGGAACTTCCGGATCAGATATATAAAAGAATCTAAATATGGTTTCTTTTTTTAATGTTATAATGGGGTTGTGTTTTTATCTGATTTTGTATAGCTTTGTTTTTGTTATTCAGTTACCCATGGAGGTATAAATAAATATAACCTTTTGTTAAATATCAGAAAAAAAAAATCTGTATTTATTTAGTGTCATGTAAGAAGACTATATGCAGAATAATGATTTGATTATAAGTTTATTTGCTTAATATTTTTTTTTTTTTTTCAAGTGATTATGCATATCTTATTCCCTTCATTCTTTGATAAAGTTTTATAAAGGTTGTTTATAATATAAGATTTCTTTTCTCCTTGATAAGTTGATGGTTATATTATTGGGCCAGAGATTATAAGATCTAACAGTGGTGCTAAGTGAAGTTCAGTAATCTTTCTTAATCCAAACCGAATTAAATAATGAAATCATTGTTTACAGTGCTCAGCAGGTGTTAACGAACAAATGTTAGGAAACACATTATCTTTTCACACAAATGCATACTTCTATGTTTTCAACAAACACAGACTTGCTGAACTTGTTGGTTATCGCTAGTGAGCGATCAAGAAACGATTCAATTAAATAAGTCTTTTCTTTTACATATGGTCTCGTTTTCTTTCTTTGAATTTTGCTTTGTCCATGTGGTTTTTGCATTGTTGCATCATCTAGGGGCCGTGATCAACTGCTTAACTCAAGATGAACAAAACTCATATATGGAAACACAAGGAATCTTTTTATTACTTTTTGTTTTATCACCACGTTTGGCCAACGCATCCTCTGGTCTTCTTCAGGTAGTTAATCACGATGAAATAGGAATAGTGAGGCTTGTAACTATATCCCCAGTAATTACTGCCTTCCATAGTTGAACCACCTGAAGAAGACCAGAGGATGAGTTGGCCAAAACGTGATGAAACAACTTTGAAGATGACGATAACAGTATGTAAAAAAAAAATTTAAAAAAAATGAATACACAAATTATGAAGCCTCATCTCAAAGAATTCCAAAAAAATTTTTTAAAAATAATAATAATAATATATAACAAGGAGACTTGTTGGCAGTTTAAAAGGTTTTATTGGAGAGAGAAGTTCGTTCATAAGGGGAGAGAGCAAAATTAATTCCTTATAAAAGAAATTCCTTATTTTATTTTCTTATTTAGCATAAAAAAAAATGGTTAACAAATGGATAATCTTGAAGAAATTCATTTAGATCCCTACATTGTTAGACCTGTCTAGTATGGCCGCTTCTTTGCTGCAAGCTGCCCCCCAAAACTGTCTTAATCCTCAGACACATAATCATTTCTTATATAATTACTGACACCTCCTTCTAGTGTGTTTTGTGTAGGAATCTAACCCTTGATCCCGATCATCTTATTCACTGAGTGCACCGAGTTTATTTCTGTTCGCTGCCAAGCTGTTCAGATATGCACTTAATGACACGTTCTTGAAAGTCATACTAGTTAACATAATCTCTACCTACTGGCGTAGGGTTTCATTATATAACATATGCATGGGCATGGAAGGAGGATTAGGTGTAATTTTGGCAAATCTCTGAAAGCATGAAAGTTTTTAAAAAATGCAGTGTCTCAGCAGCCAACAACTGATGCAGGCAGTTTTTTCTATGCTTCAGCAATTCTGAGTATGAAAAAATGTTAAAAATCATGGAAGCTGTACTTTGGAAACATATCCACATGTGTTAGACACATGGTCATCAAAAACGAGCTCGGGGTTATTGTTGGTGGGATTGTTAATAATCTTGCTTGTGTTTACCAAGTTAGTTGCTAGATGTCAGAGCTTCAATGAATTCAAGCCTTTTTTTTTTCAATCGATTTACTTCTGGGAGTTATAATCCTGTTCTACATTATAAATTTAAAACATGTTCCTCCACCAAAACACGCACACACACACACACACACACACACACACCACGGCAAACAAACAAGTCACTGAATTAACAAGTCACTGAACCTAATTTTTTGCAAATATTTTTTATAACATGTAAAAAGGTTTTTCCAATCCATTTACTTCTGAGGATTGCAATTCTTGTTTTTCTCTATTTTCCTGATCAGCATCGGCACACAGATTCCACTGGTTTAAAATAAATATTATGTTTCTGTATTTTTGAGATGAGGGTTGATTATTTGTATTATTTCGATTCTTTCGACTACAGTTCTCATCTTCAGTGTTATTTTCACGTTTCAGTTGATGTAACCTCTGACCTTCTTTAGGTGTATCTTGTACAACTTGGGAATCTTTTTGTCGAACTTAAGAATCTGTACAGAATATTAAACCGAACTCTTTATTTAATTCACAGGGTAGCTTGCTCTCGTTCTGTCAGCTATAACTGGGTGGTAGTCCTAAGTAATTTGCAATTGTATTTTTGAGTGTCGCCCACACTGAGAATTGAACCTTCAATATTCAGAAGAGTTTAACTTACAACTGAATTTTAACAAGTACTTTATCCACTATGCCATGGGCCATTGTATTATAAATTATACTCTTCTGTCGGTACGGGTGACATTTAAAAATACAGTTGCAAATTACTTAGAATTTTTACTCAGTCATGGCTGATGGAACAAGAACATGTTATACCAGTGGATTAAATAAAGAGCTCCGTTTGAAATTCTGTACAGATTGCCGAGTTTGAACAGAAATATTCTCGAGTTCGACAAGATACTCTTAGGTCGTAGGTTACATCGATTGAAACATTGTGAAAATAACACTCACGGTAAGAACAGTAGTCTAAAGTATCCGAACAATTAAACAATAACGATTAAAATAAATAGTGTTAGGACAATTATATTAAAATATATAGTCAAGCAATAAGAAATTATGCATTTCTGCTGATAGTTGGGAACATGTGCAGAGTTGAATTGCATTGGCTGAGCTTGCTATCAATTAGCTGATAAAAATAATGAATAAAATGTTTTTTTTTGTTTTGTTTTTTCTTTTTCTTTTCTTTTTTTTTTAGAAATACATTTTAAAAAGTTAAGATTTGAAACTCAACTCGAAAAAAGAAAAGAAATAAACTCTATCTCCAACCTCTGCATGATAGCCGACTGCCAACTCTCATATTTTTGCATGGCAAACATTTGAAGTTTACATTTTTCAAGTAACACAAGGAATAATTCATGCAAATAAGTTTTATGGCATATGTCATTAAAAAAATACTGATAGTATTAAATATCCCTTCCATGGGAGAAACTCTATGCATATATTCTGCTTTTCTTCTGGTGGGTCAGAGTTGCTATTCGCTTGATCCTTCTCTTGGATAAGCTGATATATAAGAAAGGCAAGAACGATTTTATTTATCTTGGCTATGGATATTTGTATTTATTTAGCTAAAGGGTGCTCAAGAAAAATGTCTGTATGGTGGTTGGAATAGACATGTACAATCCTACCAGAATGTTGTCATTGTAGAGATAAACGTACGCCTTGAGAAATGTCTGTGATGATGTATATACAGGCATGTCAGGTGCGATCTAAGTGTTGGAATTGTAGGGATACGCTGCTGACACGAATAAATAAGCTCATGGTTCAAGAGAAATATCGATGTGCTTGTGTGTATAGGTATGCCAGAGGAACCAACAGGTGTCTAAACAACCCTATTTACCAAAATATTACATTGCATATTCCTTGACGTTTCTGAATTTTTGAAATGAGGATTGGTTATTCGTATTATTTGTATTCATCGGACTACAGTTCTCATCTTGAGTATTATTTTCACAATGTTTCGGTCGATGTAACCTCTGACCTTCTTCAGGTGTATCTTGTCGAACTCGGGAATGTGTTAGTCGAACTCGGGAATTTGGACGGAATATCGAGTGGAACCCTTTATTTACTCCACAGGGGTAGCATGCTTTTGTTCCGTCAGCCATAACTGGATAGAGGTCTTAAGTAATTCGCAATTGTATTTTTCAGTCGCCCACACTAAGGATTGAACCTTCAACCTTCAGGATAATATCACTTTTTACAATTGATTTTTCCAAGTATTCTAACCACTGCACCATGAATCCTTGCGAACTAAAAGAAAATCCGTCCAAATTCGCGAGTTCAACAGAAAAGTTCCCGAGTTTGACAAGATACACCTGAAGGTCAGAGGTTACATCGACCAAAACATTGTGACAATCACACTCAGGATGAGAACAGTAGTCTAATGAATCTAAATAATACAAATACATGTTCCTTTACTAAAATTGAAACTGCAACTGACAAACAGAATTCAAATCTTTTTCTGTCAAATTAAACTAATCAATCAGAAAGAAAAAAAGAAAGGACTGGAATCTTAGGAAGATCTCCATCATTTCCGTAATTATAGAATCAACCGGACTCGTGAAAAATAATTTTAAATATACCCAGTGAACTAAGTGCAAGAGAGATTCAAACAATTGCATTTAAAAGGACGGTTAGAATCTTGATAAGATCTCTTGCTTGGAATGTCTGAGATATCAGGCATCCGGTAAGATGCCCCATCCCCAGCTAGAACAAAATAATAAAAAATTGGGGGGGGGGGAGGTACTTTCCACACGGAAAGCACGCTTAATCCTAGGAACAAACTATGTTAATCATTCTTAATGAACTCCTGCACCTGGAAAAATCATATCTATGATTTACTTCATAATGTTTTTGAAGTTATATTTAATATTTGTAATTTAATTTTTTTTTTTTTAAATAAAGTTACAATATTTTTCAAAATGATGTTCCATTAGTCATGACTAATTTTTAAGTAATTTGCAATTATATTCTTTGTATCAGCCACACTAAAGATTGAACCTACAGCCTTTAGAATACTAAAGCTTTGAACTGATTATTACTTAACACTTTATCAACATGAACCTGTGGTGCAACAGATGAGAACAATCTACCCCATTAATTGAATTAAGAATGTAGTTTAATCTTATGCACATGACCTCTGAGATAATCATCAGGCGACACAAATCAGTCAATCTGTTTTTAATAATTTTTTTTTTTTTTTTTTACACGGGGATCACCACTTATCAAGGCCTGGAAGCCACTCAGGGATAAGGGTTATTTTGTGTACAATAATCAATGGGATAATATAGTAGTAATAGTTGGTATTGGAGATTTGATAAAGTGTCTTACTTAAGGGGGCGATGAATCAGGAATTTGTTTATGTTGGACTTGAAGACGTCCAAGTTGTAGGCAGGTGGGAAACAGGCAAATGGAGGAGAATTCCATAGGCGTGCACTTCTCAGAAAAAAAGCTATGTTCATGGAATCTACGTTTTGATTTAGGCACAGATAAAGAGTGGGGAAAATTACTGACAGTGGTTTTAGCTAGATGGGTGTTTATCATGAAGGATTGGCGAGGGGGGAACCAGAGATTGGAGCTCGGACGAGCACTTGCCATGGAAATAACTATAAAACAAAGACAGGCTCGCAACGTCTCTTCTGTGGGAGAGAAGTTGCAGGGAAGAGAAGAGAGCATCCCCCACTAAGCCACAAAGTCTATTTTTGTACTTTGTCAAAGCAGGACAGGCTATTTTTTTTTTTAAACTCCAGCCCAGATGTGGCAGCAGTACTCCATCTTTGGACGTACTTGGCTTTTATACAGATAGAGAATTGCATCAGTAGTGAAATATCTTCTGGAGCGTTAGAAATGAAAAAGAACCTTTTTAGGCCATGACATTTCAGATCTAGAAAAACCGGCATTATAACACTATAAGGGTATACAAAAAAGTTTAATTTAGTTGTATTTATATTTGCACTAGTTAAATTGTTTGTTTCTTTCAGTAATTAATTAATTCAGTAAAGGAATCACAATCTATCTATATATCTGTGAAAGTGTGTGTGTCTGTGTCAGTGTACATTTCCATACGCAATAACGCGGTCAATTTTAAGTCTACAGACTCGAAATTTGATATACAAGGTACTGAGATTTGGAAAAATCAATGTGACAGGATTTCGGCCAGAAATTTGGCGATTTGACCGTTAAGAACTCTACCAAACTCCTCCGACAATTTTGGGTCTAAACACATGAAATTTTAGATATAGGTTTCTTGGACATGGATCTAACTTAATAACTTGATTTGAACCCAAAACAATAAATGGTAAGGGATCATAATAGGGGTCAAAGTTTAAAAAAATTGACCGCTTTTTTTTTTTTTTGGTTTTTTATTTGTTCAGCGTACACCTCCAAACACACAGGCAACGCCGGGCACTCATGCTAGTTAGTTATAAAATCAAACTATCATCTAAAATTCTTATATTCCATATAGTTTAAAAAATTTTCAAAACCATTTTTTTTTTTCTTTCTTTTTTTCAATGAAGAAAGCACCGATGAAATTTTCACAAGATTTTATGATTGCATTATGAACATTGGATGATCTAAAAACCAGCTAAGTAACTAGTTCTGTGTTCTCATGGTGATGCTGCTGTCCTGTGACCTGTCCTCATCGTGGTGGCGCTGTCCTGTGACCTGTCCTCTTTCCTCTTAAATTACGTCAACTATCACAGCTCATCTAAACCAGCCTTGAAATGTCTGCT
Organism: Euprymna scolopes; assembly: GCF_053919585.1. Lineage (NCBI taxonomy): Eukaryota > Metazoa > Mollusca > Cephalopoda > Sepiida > Sepiolidae > Euprymna > Euprymna scolopes. The sequence goes on from NC_136496.1 coordinate 66,465,421, forward strand.
TGTCCTTGTCTGATAAAAACTTTTGTATCAAATCTCTTGCAAAAGTCTGTTTTCCCAGAGAATGATATCGTTAAAAGACCAAATTAACTTTGGAGAAAAAGAGGGGGGAAAATGGAGCTGTCTGGTTGACATCTTTTTGTTGAAGATTTAAAAAAAAAAAAAAAAAAAAAAAAAAAAAAGCTTTTATTACATATGAAAAGCGGAAAGATTGTTTTTTCCTGTCATTTTGATTAAAAAAAAAAAAAAAAAAAGTAAGCAAATCTAGATATAGATCTATTAAAATAAATGATGTCGTACAACTATTAAAAGTAATTCTATCTTTCTCACTTCGATAGGTCACCGTTATTATCTCCATAGTTTTTTAAATTGTGAATTATAATTTCTTCCTGTCCGTATCCTGTTCATATCTTTTTTCTGTCAAATATTATTCAGAACATGAACTGATATCTCCGCTGTCAGTTTTCATGACATAACAAGACGTGCAGCTCTGGCGAAACTAAATCTGCCAGAAAACAAAACAAAAATATCTAATCAACAAAACAAATTTAATAAGCTGTTATTGTATTACTTTTTTTTCCTTTTTTTTTTCTTTTTTTTTTTCTTTTTTTTTTTTTTTACCGGGACTTGAAGTTTCACAGCGGATTTTTTCATATGTAATATATTGATGTTGGCATACTGTGGATGTTCAGCATAAATGGAGACGCCCTGATATTATTGTACCTATTTACTATGCCTCCCCACGGGACAGAGTTAGACATCAGGGTCGTTTTTTAACGTGGAGAAAAGGTACAAAAATAAAAATTGTCTCAGTCGTGAAGGATTTCTCCTCCACCGAAAGAGAACAAGAAAATGAAGTGCAGCATCTGAAGAACAGATACTACACTTTGATCTTGGCCAAAAGGCCAAAAAAATATTTATATAAACTAGCAGGGACGCCCGCCGGCATAGCCCGGTTGTAAAATACACTTACATATGATTTAATTTATGCATATTTCGTATATATTATTATAGAGTCAATTTTCTATAGATTCTTGTATATTATAAAGTTGTGACTTCAAAAATAAAAATATATATTCGTATGACTTGGGTGCATCAACTTGAATCGAAACTTAAGTCAAAAACTTGTGATATATATATATGCGTAATGCGTAGATCATCGTATAACGATTAGATCACTGTCTGTCTGGCGTAAATGAACACTTCACATTAAGTTGTTTAAAATTCAACGTTATTTCAAGCGGTTAATGGTAGCCGAATGGATTAGGTCTCCGCTAATCGAGCCAGAGATGTCTCGTGATACGGGGTTCGAATCGTTCGACTGGTAGTAATCGTGACACCCTGCACTGAAGATTCCCGAAAGGATGAAACACTAGTGTCTGTAGGTATTTAATTATTATAGTAAAAAATAATTATATATATATATATATATATATATATATATATATATATATATATATATATATATATAAAATTAATTTAAGTTCCTTCAGCTACAACCGAAATCAAACTTATTATGAAGAATTCTTGGTAAAATTATTTATTACAAGAAATGGAAAGTCATAACAATTAAACGACAGTCACTCAGAAGAAAAAATATGTAAGCGTTACATACAAAATAACATACACGCTATCATATTAATATATAGATTTACATTTTACCAACTTTTTCAAAACCTACCATAATGTTTCAAACAGACTTTTGAAAATCCTATGCCAACAAATTTGGTAAGCATTAGATGCCTATCTTCTTTTTTTTTTTTTTTTTTTTTTTTTTCATATACAAGGGAGTCACCACTTATCAAGGTCTGAAGGTCAATCGAGGATAAGAGTTAATGTGTGTAAAGTGGTCTGCAAGGCAACAATGTAGTGATCGGCAGTGATAGAAATTAGGTAGAATTTAATTAAGGAATCGGCTCAACAAGAATTTGTTTACATTGGACTTAAAGACAGCCATATTGTAGTTAGCTGGAACTGCAAAAGTATTTATATAAACTAGCAGGGACGCCCGCCGGCATAAAGACAACCATATTGTAGTTAGCTGGAACTGCAAAAGTATTTATATAAACTAGCAGGGACGCCCGCCGGCATAAAGACAGCCATATTGTAGTTAGCTGGAACTGCAAAAGTATTTATATAAACTAGCAGGGACGCCGGCCGGCATAAAGACAACCATATTGTAGTTAGCTGGAAAGCAAACACAGGCGGATAGTTCTAGGAAAAAAGCTTTGTTCATGCAATTTTTGTTTAGATTTAGCCACAGATAGAGAACGGAGAAAATTGTTGATAGTGGTTGTAACTAGAAGAGTGCTTCTAAAAGTTTTACTGGGAGGGCGATAAATTGGAGCTCAGCCGAGCACTTGCTTTGAAAATAACGATGAAGTAGAGATAGACTCTCAACGTCTCTTCTGTTAGAAAGAGGTTACGGGAAGAAGAAAAGGGATATCACCTACTAGGCTTTGGAGCTGGTTTTGAACTCTATCAAGGTTGGAAAGGGTGCGCCAATCTGCTCCTTTCATTTAATAAACACATCAATTTTCTATGATAATGGATTGTTTTGGAAGTTACCTCCGCACCCCTTTCGATGCACTCAAAAGCTATGGAGAAAAAAATATTATAATCTCTATCTCTACTATTATATAAAAGTAACTTTGTGTGTGAGAGTTCTTCCCTATGGACACGGAAACGGCTGAGCCAATTTTTTTTTTTTTAATTTCACACGAAGATACTTGATATGTCTGGGAGTGTTCTTACATAGGTTTTCCAATGGAATGCATCTGATAAATATGGAAAATCGATAATCGAAAAAATTTGATTAAAGAACGAAGTCCGATTTTGACCAAAGTTAACATTTTTATACGGCCTCACATCACAAGTGCATTTGAGAAGTTTTATCATCACATAAGCAGAAAGGCCCAGCATATAAAATCAACAGTAGATTCTTTTATAAGACAGGGGTGCATTCGAAGTGAATGTTTCAGTTTAGAGCACAATTGGACCATGATACTTGACTTTTGCATATTAAACTTCAAGTGGTCATTTTAATTTATAATTTTATAAAATTAACAAATGTAGA